>NC_069505.1:640296602-640541848 GCF_027579735.1 Bombina bombina | reverse complement strand
CAGGTCCGCAAGAAAATTAACAGAGAAGTGAGGATTTTCTTAGGGCAGTCAGGAGGGTTTGTTGTGGAACATGGGAACATATCAACGGCTGAGAGGTGCCTCTACAGAAGGGATGGGGTGCACCTCTCTGAGAGGGGCATTGACCTGTTCCTCTGTAATTTGAGGCGTGCTATACTTAATCATCTATAGGTGTGGCGGCAAGAGGTGAGCCTGTTGGGCTATCTCTTGTGGCGATTGGTCCGCGCCCCGGTTTGCCATCAGAGGTAGAGTGACGGCTGCCCAGGGGAGGGTGATCTCTGCAGGCGCGCGCCTGGGGTCCCTCCCATTCTAAGATGCCGAGAACTCCCTAAGCTTCTGCGGCAGCTGAGCTCCGCTTGTGTGGGCATTCACGGGCGCGGTCCATTCTTCCTAGCAGGGGGTTCCTACTCCTAACTAGATTGCCGCCACATGTTTTAGCTGGCCCCGTTGAGTCCAGCCGGTTCTCACGTTCTACAATAAATGCGACCTTCGGGTCTTTTCCCATATGTGACAGACCCTTCTGTCAGGACTGAAAGAGTTAACTGTGTTTAGCTTTAAGAATCTAATTTCTAAAGACAGGTTTTCTGGCCTCAGCTATTGTGTGCTATAATTACATTTAAGTAATAAACAGGCCATTGTTTAATCACCCTCAGAGAACAGACGCTAGGTGATAAGACAAGCCAAATGTGTTTAAGTTGTTATCTGCCTAAGTAAAGTATTTAAGTAATATAATTCTATTGTATCATGTCAAGGGCGCTTCTCCCTTTTATCTAATGTACAACATTCTTTCAACCCCCATCTGAGGGGGGGTCAAAAACCTGTATAAATCTGTGTGCTGCCTTCAAATAAAGTTGTCATTCTGTTTTAAACCTGAAACTGGCTGGGTTGTGAATTGCTGATTGTCTATGCAGGACATTGTTCATCTGGGGTTAACCCTTGGTACACAGTTGGTACCGTAACATTGGTGGCAAGCGACGGGAGAATCCTTATCGCCCAGAAGAGCAACTACACAAGCCAGTAACCTCAGGAAGAGGGGGATTATTACAATACTGACTAAGATGGAAAGAGTACCAGGGACAGAAGTAACCAATGGGCCCAGCATATCAGACAGAACCCCTGAAGAAGCAAGCTTTGATCGGGCGGTTAAAATAAGACTGGCATATTATGGCCCCAACCCATCTGCGGAAATTATCGACCGGGTCATAGCAGCTGTGGAGGCCAACCTACTTCGCCAAAGCGGCGCTGCACCAAACCCAGTGGAAAAGAGAAAAGTAAATTTTGCAGCTTTTAAAAACTTCCTGGAAACAGAAGGAGAGATTGATGGGTACCTTGCGGATTTTGAGAGACAATGTGCACTACACCAGGTACCCGCAGAGGACTGGGTCACGATATTATCCGGAAAATTATCCGGCCGGGCCAGTGAGGCTTTTCGGGCCATTCCAGATGAGGAAGTCGGGGATTATAATACTGTAAAAGAGGCTCTGCTCTCCAGGTATGCGGTTACACCGGAGGCATACCGGAGGCGGTTCAGAGACACTGTTAAATTGGCTGGTGATTCCTACCTTGAGTGGGCATGTAAGGTGCACCGCACAGCAGCTCACTGGATAGCGGGGTGCCAAGCCGTATCTGGGGAAGAGGTGCTGCAGCTATTCCTGTTGGAACATTGCTTCGACAAGTTACCCGCAGGAGTTCGAGAGTGGGTTCGGGACCGTAAACCCTCCACCCTGCATGAAGCGGCTCGCTTGGCAGATGAGTATACGGATGCCCGCAAACTGGACACTGCTACCACTAAGCCCCCTGCCAGAGTGGAGTACAGACCCCCAGTCACCCCAGCACCTGCCAGTTACCAACCCCCAGCACACCGCTATACCACACGGTCTCGGGCCACGAACTACCCTCAGAGAGCCTGGTTCAATTCGCGGGGCTACTCACAACCTATTCGGTGCTTTGGATGTAAGCAACTAGGGCACAAAAGACCAGAGTGTCCCCTAAACGCAGCGAACCAAGCACAGTCCTGGAGAAGACCCGCTAGCGGAATCCCACGTAATCCTCAGCCTGCGGCCCGCTATGTAGAGGCGCAAGAATGCTGGAGCATCCTACATGAGGCAGACCTTGTGCAAGCTGCCCACCGGAATAACCGGCAACTGGTTAAAGTGAATGGGAAGGAGGTCAGTGGTCTACGGGATACTGGTGCTACCATGACCTTGCTTCGAAAGAACTTGGTGTCTGAGAAACAGCACACTGGAGACACTGTGGCTGTGAGGGTAGCAGGGGGCACTGTGTTCCGCCTACCTGTTGCCAGGGTACATTTGGATTGGGGAGTGGGCGCTAGACCTGTGAATGTGGGGGTCATGAAGGATTTACCCGCTGATGTTCTCCTTGGAAATAACTTGGCCCCCCTTGTTTCTGCCTATGCTCCCATGGGTCCCGCTGATGTTAACCCTGTGACTACCCGTGCTCAGATCCGTGTAGCAGAGACTGACCCCCCTGCTGCTAAGCCCCAGGACGCTGAGCTCAGTAAATCTTTATCCGCTATTGATACGTGGAAGTCCCGTTACAATGCGCTGATGAAGGAGAAGAGTCACGTAGAGGATGAAATGGTCACGTTAAATAATCATGTAACAGTGCTAGCGGGAGAGAAGAGGAGTGCAGAGGAAAAAGCACGTTTAGAACAGGAATCTCTGCTAGACAAGCTGCACCGACAGACTGCAGAAAACACCAGCTTGAGAGTGGAACATGAAACATTAAAGACAAACTTAGTGACACTGGAGGAGAAGCTGACGCTGGCTCATAGGGAGGTGCAGCAACTCAAGGGCACCCTATGTCAGTATGAAGGGATTGTGGATACCTATAAAGAGCAGGTACAAAAACCACGTAAAGAAGCCGATGATATTTTGAAGGACTGTTTAGCCCTAGTCGGGGCACTGAAGAGGTTGAACCCTTATTTATACAGACAGGGATTCTCTCTCATAACGGGAATACAGATGGATTGTCCCAGCAAACTGACATGCCTACCACCTCCTAGTCCGGTCATCCCCAGGTTGACCCGCAAAAGGGTCAAGCCGGGTCTGCCGGAGTGTTCCACAAGGGGGGAGCTATGTGACAGACCCTTCTGTCAGGACTGAAAGAGTTAACTGTGTTTAGCTTTAAGAATCTAATTTCTAAAGACAGGTTTTCTGGCCTCAGCTATTGTGTGCTATAATTACATTTAAGTAATAAACAGGCCATTGTTTAATCACCCTCAGAGAACAGACGCTAGGTGATAAGACAAGCCAAATGTGTTTAAGTTGTTATCTGCCTAAGTAAAGTATTTAAGTAATATAATTCTATTGTATCATGTCAAGGGCGCTTCTCCCTTTTATCTAATGTACAACATTCTTTCAACCCCCATCTGAGGGGGGGTCAAAAACCTGTATAAATCTGTGTGCTGCCTTCAAATAAAGTTGTCATTCTGTTTTAAACCTGAAACTGGCTGGGTTGTGAATTGCTGATTGTCTATGCAGGACATTGTTCATCTGGGGTTAACCCTTGGTACACAGTTGGTACCGTAACACCATATATCTGTGTCTGCGTGGTTATTCAAGTATTACAGTTTTATGTAAAGTTATTTAAGAGTTATAGTTGTACATAGTTATGTTGTTGAGTCAGTTTTATGGCTCCAGTTATTAAAGTTTTCCAGCAAGCCAGGAGGATAGGGCATTTAATTAATTAAGACAGTGGAGGGCAGCATAGCCCAGAACGACCATAATAATTAAGGCCCTTAGGAGTGTGCTGCTGTGAGGTTGCAACAATGTTGCATTAGTGAGGGTGGGGTTTAGCTTACCTTTAAGTAGTCAGCTCCCAAGGCCCAAACCCTCTTTTCCAGCTCGTCTTCACAGCGTCCCTCCCTCCCTCCCTGCACTTGTTCATATGGCAATCTTTAGGCTGCTACATCACCAGGGTGTTTCAGCTAGGTGTCCGAGGCTGGATGAGAGCTACGCGGCTTGTTTCCTTAAGTCCAAGGACGGTAGTTTTTGACTCCCCAGGTAGTGGCATGGAGATGCGTCTAGTCACACCTGGTCCTACTGGTTCGGAGATCGTTACTTTACACCCTGGTTAGGCGGTTGATCCGCGCCCCGGTTTGCCATCAGAGGTAGAGTGACGGCTGCCCAGGGGAGGGTGATCTCTGCAGGCGCGCGCCTGGGGTCCCTCCCATTCTAAGATGCCGAGAACTCCCTAAGCTTCTGCGGCAGCTGAGCTCCGCTTGTGTGGGCATTCACGGGCGCGGTCCATTCTTCCTAGCAGGGGGTTCCTACTCCTAACTAGATTGCCGCCACATGTTTTAGCTGGCCCCGTTGAGTCCAGCCGGTTCTCAGGTTCTACAATAAATGCGACCCTCGGGTCTTTTCCCATATATCTGTGTCTGCGTGGTTATTCAAGTATTACAGTTTTATGCAAAGTTATTTAAGAGTTTATATTTGTACATAGTTATGTTGTTGAGTCAGTTTTATGGCTCCAGTTATTAAAGTTTATCCAGCAAGCCAGGAGGATAGGGCATTTAATTAATTATGTATTCTGTGTATATGTGTGTGTGTGTGTGTGTATGTATGTTTGTGTAGTGTGTATGTATATTTGTGTAATGTGTATGTGTGTAGTCTGTGTATATGTGTGTGTGTATGTATGTATGTTTGTGTAGTGTGTATGTATATTTGTGTAATGTGTATGTGTGTATTCTGTGTATATGTGTGTGTGTGTATGTATGTATATTTGTGTAATGTGTATGTATATTTGTGTAATGTGCATGTGTGTATTCTGTGTATATGTGTGTGTGTATGTATGTATGTTTGTGTAGTGTGTATGTATATTTGTGTAATGTGTATGTGTGTATTCTGTATATATGTGTGTTGTGTATGTATGTATGTTTGTGAAGTGTGTATGTACATTTGTGTAATGTGCATGTGTGTATTCTGTGTATATGTGTGTGTGCATGTATGTATGTTTGTGTAGTGTGTATGTACATTTGTGTAATGTGCATGTGTGTATTCTGTGTATATGTGTGTGTATGTATGTATATTTGTGTAATGTGTATGTATATTTGTGTAATGTGTATGTGTGTATTCTGTGTATATGTGTGTGTGTATGTATGTGTGTGTAGTGTGTATGTACATTTGTGTAATGTGTATGTGTGTATTCTGTATATATGTGTGTGTATGTGTGTATGTATGTATGTTTGTGTAGTGTGTATGTATATTTGTAAAATGTGTATGTGTGTATTCTGTGTATATGTGTGTGTATGTATGTATATTTGTGTAGTGTGTATGTATATTTGTGTAATGTGTATGTGTGTATTCTGTATATATGTGTGTGTATGTGTGTATGTATGTATGTTTGTGTAGTGTGTATGTATATTTGTAAAATGTGTATGTGTGTATTCTGTGTATATGTGTGTGTATGTATGTATATTTGTGTAGTGTGTATGTATATTTGTGTAATGTGTATGTGTGTATTCTGTATATATGTGTGTGTGTGTATGTATGTATGTTTGTGTAGTGTGTATGTATATTTGTGTAATGTGTATGTGTGTATTCTGTGTATATGTGTGTGTGTGTATGTATGTATGTTTGTGTAGTGTGTATGTATGTTTGTGTAATGTGTATGTATATTTGTGTAATGTGTATGTGTGTATTCTGTGTATATGTGTGTGTGTGTATGTATGTATGTTTGTGTAGTGTGTATGTATGTTTGTGTAATGTGTATGTGTGTATTCTGTGTATATGTGTGTTGTGTATGTATGTATGTTTGTGTAATGTGTAGGTGTGTATTCTGTGTATATGTGTGTTGTGTATGTATGTATATTTGTGTAGTGTGTATGTATATTTGTGTAATGTGTATGTGTGTATTCTGTGTATATGTGTGTGTGTATTTATGTTTGTGTAGTGTGTATGTATATTTGTGTAATGTGTATGTGTGTATTCTGTGTATATGTGTGTGTGTGTATGTATGTATGTTTGTGTAGTGTGTATGTATGTTTGTGTAATGTGTATGTGTGTATTCTGTGTATATGTGTGTTGTGTATGTATGTATGTTTGTGTAATGTGTAGGTGTGTATTCTGTGTATATGTGTGTTGTGTGTTGTGTATGTATGTATATTTGTGTAGTGTGTATGTATATTTGTGTAATGTGTATGTGTGTATTCTGTGTATATGTGTGTGTGTGTGTATGTATGTATGTTTGTGTAGTGTGTATGTATGTTTGTGTAATGTGTATGTGTGTATTCTGTGTATATGTGTGTTGTGTATGTATGTATGTTTGTGTAGTGTCTATGTATATTTGTGTAATGTGTAGGTGTGTATTCTGTGTATATGTGTGTTGTGTGTTGTGTATGTATGTATATTTGTGTAGTGTGTATGTATATTTGTGTAATGTGTATGTGTGTATTCTGTGTATATGTGTGTGTGTATTTATGTATGTTTGTGTAGTGTGTATGTGTGTATTCTGTGTATATGTGTGTGTGTGTGTATGTATGTATGTTTGTGTAGTGTGTATGTATGTTTGTGTAATGTGTATGTGTGTATTCTGTTTATATGTGTGTGTGTACAGGGGTGAAACTACAGGGGGTGCAGAGTTCGCAGGTGCGACTGGGCCCCTGATGGTGGGGGCCCAGCTTAAAAAAAACAAAAAAAAATATTTATATATATATATTAATAATAAACGTTAACCTACCAGTGCCTGCACTGATATAATGTGAGTGTGACATGACTACAGGGGTTAGTGTTTCTGTTTTACCCATTGGTGTTTATGTGTGTGTGTGTGTATGGTGTGTGTGTGTATGTATGTGACTGTGTGTGTATTTATGCATGTATGTGTGTGTGTATGTGTGTTTGTGTATGTTTGTGGAACCAGCAAATTACAGACCTTGTTACTACAGCATTGGGGGGGGGGGGGGGGGGCAGGGGGTAAACAGTGTCACTATACAGTACCACTATATACAGTATGGGTGGGTGGACCATGTCACACACTACTGTGGTCACTTTATAAAGTACTGGGCGGGTAGGGTCAGGCCAGCCATCTCACCGGCAGATTACAGACTGTGTCACTAACTTACTATATACAGTACTGGGGGTTAAATAGTGTCACTATATACAGTAATAGGGGGTCAGACCATCTCACAGACTGTGGGCACAGGGTACCTCCTTTTGCAGACGTGTAATCTGATTCATATTTTTTTCTGTGTTAAATGTAAATATATATATATATATGTATTACATTCACCTTTTTTTGGAGGGGGGAGGGCCCCTTCTTAGATTCTTACACCTGGGCCCTGTGGTTTCTAGTTACGCCTCTGTGTGTGTATGTATGTATGTTTGTGTAGTGTGTATGTATATTTGTGTAATGTGTATGTATATTTGCGTAATGTGTATGTGTGTATTCTGTATATATGTGTGTTGTGTGTGTATGTTTGTGTAGTGTGTATGTATATTTGTGTAATGTGTATGTATATTTGTGTAATGTGTATGTGTGTATTCTGTGTATATGTGTGTGTGTGTGTATGTATGTATGTTTGTGTAATGTGTATGTATATTTGTGTAATGTGTATGTGTGTATTCTGTGTATATTTGTGTGTATGTATGTATGTTTGTGTAGTGTGTACGTACATTTGTGTAATGTGTATGTGTGTATTCTGTGTATATGTGTGTGTGTATGTATGTATGTTTGTGTAGTGTGTATGTATATTTGTGTAATGTGTATGTGTGTATTCTGTGTATATGTGTGTGTGTATGTATGTATGTTTGTGTAGTGTGTATGTATATTTGTGTAATGTGTATGTGTGTATTCTGTGTATATGTGTGTGTGTGTATGTATGTATGTTTGTGTAGTGTGTATGTATATTTGTGTAATGTGTATGTGTGTATTCTGTATATATGTGTGTTGTGTATGTATGTTTGTGTAGTGTGTATGTATATTTGTGTAATGTGTATGTGTGTATTCTGTGTATATGTGTGTGTGTGTGTATGTATGTATGTTTGTGTAGTGTGTATGTACATTTGTGTAATGTGTATGTGTGTATTCTGTGTATATGTGTGTGTGTGTGTGTATGTATGTATATTTGTGTAGTGTGCATGTACATTTATGTAATGTGTATGTGTGTATTCTGTGTATATGTGTGTGTGTGTATGTATGTATGTATATTTGTGTAGTGTGTATGTATGTATATTTGTGTAGTGTGTATGTATGTATATTTGTGTAGTGTGTATGTATGTATATTTGTGTAGTGTGCATGTACATTTGTGTAATGTGTATGTGTGTATTCTGTGTATATGTGTGTGTGTGTGTATGTATGTATATTTGTGTAGTGTGTATGTATATTCTGTGTATATGTGTGTGTGTGTATGTATGTATATTTGTGTAATGTGCATGTGTGTATTCTGTGTATATGTGTGTGTGTGTATGTATGTATGTTTGTGTAGTGTGCATGTACATTTGTGTAATGTGTATGTGTGTATTCTGTGTATATTTGTGTGTGTGTATGTATGTATGTTTGTGTAGTGTGTATGTATATTTGTGTAATGTGTATTTGTGTATTCTGTGTATATGTGTGTTGTGTATGTATGTATATTTGTGTAATGTGTATGTATATTTGTGTAATGTGTATGTGTGTATTCTGTATATATGTCTGTTGTGTATGTATGTATGTTTGTGTAGTGTGTATGTATATTTGTGTAATGTGTATTTGTGTATTCTGTGTATATGTGTGTGTGTGTATGTATGTATGTTTGTGTAGTGTGTATGTATATGTGTGTGTGTATGTATGTATGTATATTTGTGTAGTGTGTATGTATATTTGTGTAATGTGTATGTGTGTATTCTGTATATGTGTGTGTGTGTATGTATGTATGTTTGTGTAGTGTGTATGTATATTTGTGTAATGTGCATGTGTGTATTCTGTGTATATGTGTGTGTGTGTATGTATGTATGTTTGTGTAGTGTGCATGTACATTTGTGTAATGTGTATGTGTGTATTCTGTGTATATGTGTGTGTGTATGTATGTTTGTGTAGTGTGTATGTATATTTGTGTAATGTGTATTTGTGTATTCTGTGTATATGTGTATGTATGTATGTTTGTGTAGTGTGTATGTATATTTGTGTAATGTGTATTTGTGTATTCTGTGTATATGTGTGTGTGTGTATGTATGTATGTTTGTGTAGTGTGTATGTATATGTGTGTGTGTATGTATGTATGTATATTTGTGTAGTGTGTATGTATATTTGTGTAATGTGTATGTGTGTATTCTGTATATGTGTGTGTGTATGTATGTATATTTGTGTAATGTGCATGTGTGTATTCTTTGTATATGTGTGTGTGTGTGTATGTATGTTTGTGTAATGTGTATGTATATTTGTGTAATGTGCATGTGTGTATTCTGTGTATATGTGTGTTGTGTATGTATGTATATTTGTGTAGTGTGTATGTATATTTGTGTAATGTGCATGTGTGTATTCTGTGTATATGTGTGTTGTGTATGTATGTATATTTGTGTAGTGTGTATGTATATTTGTGTAGTGTGTATGTATATTTGTGTAATGTGCATGTGTGTATTCTGTGTATATGTGTGTTGTGTATGTATGTATATTTGTGTAGTGTGTATGTATGTTTGTGTAATGTGTATGTATATTTGTGTAATGTGTATGTGTGTATTCTGTGTATATGTGTGTGTGTGTATGTATGTTTGTGTAGTGTGTATGTATATTTGTGTAATGTGCATGTGTGTATTCTGTGTATATGTGTGTTGTGTATGTATGTATATTTGTGTAGTGTGTATGTATATTTGTGTAATGTGCATGTGTGTATTCTGTGTATATGTGTGTTGTGTATGTATGTATGTTTGTGTAGTGTGTATGTACGTTTGTGTAGTGTGTATGTACATTTGTGTAATGTGTATGTATATTTGTGTAATGTGTATGTGTGTATTCTGTGTATATGTGTGTGTGTGTATGTATGTATGTGTGTGTGTGTGTGTATGTATGTATGTTTGTGTAATGTGTATGTATATTTGTGTAATGTGTATGTGTGTATTCTGTGTATATGTGTGTTGTGTATGTATGTATATTTGTGTAATGTG
The DNA here is from genome assembly GCF_027579735.1 of Bombina bombina. Classification (NCBI taxonomy): domain Eukaryota; kingdom Metazoa; phylum Chordata; class Amphibia; order Anura; family Bombinatoridae; genus Bombina; species Bombina bombina. The sequence continues at coordinate 640,531,729 of NC_069505.1, read as the reverse complement.
TATGTGTGTATTCTGTGTATATGTGTGTGTGTGTATGTATGTATGTTTGTGTAATGTGTATGTATATTTGTGTAATGTGTATGTGTGTATTCTGTGTATATGTGTGTGTGTGTATGTATGTATGTTTGTGTAATGTGTATGTATATTTGTGTAATGTGTATGTGTGTATTCTGTGTATATGTGTGTGTGTGTATGTATGTATATTTGTGTAGTGTGTATGTATATTTGTGTAATGTGTATGTGTGTATTCTGTGTATATGTGTGTGTGTGTATGTATGTATGTTTGTGTAGTGTGTATGTATATTTGTGTAATGTGTATGTGTGTATTCTGTGTATATGTGTGTGTGTATGTATGTATGTATGTTTGTGTAATGTGTATGTGTGTATTCTGTGTATATGTGTGTGTATGTATGTATATTTGTGTAATGTGTATGTATATTTGTGTAATGTGTATGTGTGTATTCTGTGTATATGTGTGTGTGTGTATGTATGTATATTTGTGTAGTGTGTATGTATATTTGTGTAATGTGTATGTATGTGTGTTTGTGTATGTATGTACCAGCAAATTACAGACCTTGTTACTACAGCATTGGGGGGGGGGGGGGGGGCAGGGGGTAAACAGTGTCACTATACAGTACCACTATATACAGTATGGGTGGGTGGACCATGTCACACACTACTGTGGTCACTTTATAAAGTACTGGGCGGGTAGGGTCAGGCCAGCCATCTCACCGGCAGATTACAGACTGTGTCACTAACTTACTATATACAGTACTGGGGGTTAAATAGTGTCACTATATACAGTAATAGGGGGTCAGACCATCTCACAGACTGTGGGCACAGGGTACCTCCTTTTGCAGACGTGTAATCTGATTCATATTTTTTTCTGTGTTAAATGTAAATATATATATATATATATGTATTACATTCACCTTTTTTTGGAGGGGGGAGGGCCCCTTCTTAGATTCTTACACCTGGGCCCTGTGGTTTCTAGTTACGCCTCTGTGTGTGTATGTATGTATGTTTGTGTAGTGTGTATGTATATTTGTGTAGTGTGTATGTATATTTGTGTAATGTGTATGTGTGTATTCTGTGTATATGTGTGTGTGTGTGTATGTATGTATATTTGTGTAATGTGTATGTATATTTGTGTAATGTGTATGTGTGTATTCTGTGTATATGTGTGTGTATGTATGTATATTTGTGTAATGTGTATGTGTGTATTCTGTGTATATGTGTGTGTGTGTATGTATGTTTGTGTAGTGTGTATGTATATTTGTGTAATGTGTATGTGTGTATTCTGTGTATATGTGTGTGTGTGTATGTATGTATGTTTGTGTAGTGTGTATGTATATTTGTGTAATGTGTATGTATATTTGTGTAATGTGTATGTGTGTATTCTGTGTATATGTGTGTGTGTGTATGTATGTATGTTTGTGTAGTGTGTATGTATATTTGTGTAATGTGTATGTATATTTGTGTAATGTGTATGTGTGTATTCTGTGTATATGTGTGTGTGTGTATGTATGTATATTTGTGTAATGTGTATGTGTGTATTCTGTGTATATGTGTGTGTGTGTATGTATGTATATTTGTGTAATGTGTATGTGTGTATTCTGTGTATATGTGTGTGTGTGTATGTATGTATGTTTGTGTAGTGTGTATGTATATTTGTGTAATGTGTATGTGTGTATTCTGTGTATATGTGTGTGTGTATGTATATTTGTGTAATGTGTATGTGTGTATGTATGTATGTTTGTGTAGTGTGTATGTATATTTGTGTAATGTGTATGTATATTTGTGTAATGTGTATGTGTGTATTCTGTGTATATGTGTGTGTGTGTATGTATATTTGTGTAATGTGTGTGTGTGTATGTATGTATGTTTGTGTAGTGTGTATGTATATTTGTGTAATGTGTATGTATATTTGTGTAATGTGTATGTGTGTATTCTGTGTATATGTGTGTGTGTGTATGTATGTATGTTTGTGTAGTGTGTATGTATATTTGTGTAATGTGTATGTGTGTATTCTGTGTATATGTGTGTGTGTATTTATGTTTGTGTAGTGTGTATGTATATTTGTGTAATGTGTATGTGTGTATTCTGTGTATATGTGTGTGTGTATGTATGTATGTTTGTGTAGTGTGTATGTACATTTGTGTAATGTGTATGTGTGTATTCTGTGTATGTGTGTGTGTGTGTGTATGTATGTATGTTTGAGTAATGTGTATGTATATTTGTGTAATGTGTATGTGTGTATTCTGTGTATATTTGTGTGTGTATGTATGTTTGTGTAGTGTGTATGTACATTTGTGTAATGTGTATGTGTGTATTCTGTGTATATGTGTGTGTGTGTGTATGTATGTATGTTTGTGTAGTGTGTATGTATATTTGTGTAATGTGTATGTGTGTATTCTGTGTATGTGTGTGTGTGTGTGTATGTATGTATGTTTGTGTAATGTGTATGTATATTTGTGTAATGTGTATGTGTGTATTCTGTGTATGTGTGTGTGTATGTATGTATGTTTGTGTAATGTGTATGTATATTTGTGTAATGTGTATGTGTGTATTCTGTGTATATTTGTGTGTGTATGTATGTTTGTGTAGTGTGTATGTACATTTGTGTAATGTGTATGTGTGTATTCTGTGTATGTGTGTGTGTGTATGTATGTATGTTTGTGTAATGTGTATGTATATTTGTGTAATGTGTATGTGTGTATTCTGTGTATATTTGTGTGTGTATGTATGTTTGTGTAGTGTGTATGTACATTTGTGTAATGTGTATGTGTGTATTCTGTGTATATGTGTGTGTATGTATGTATGTTTGTGTAGTGTGTATGTATATTTGTGTAATGTGTATGTGTGTATTCTGTGTATATGTGTGTGTATGTATGTATGTTTGTGTAGTGTGTATGTATATTTGTGTAATGTGTATGTGTGTATTCTGTGTATATGTGTGTGTGTGTGTGTATGTATGTATGTTTGTGTAGTGTGTATGTACATTTGTGTAATGTGTATGTGTGTATTCTGTGTATATGTGTGTGTATGTATATTTGTGTAATGTGTATGTGTGTATTCTGTGTATATGTGTGTGTGTGTATGTATGTATGTTTGTGTAATGTGTATGTATATTTGTGTAATGTGTATGTGTGTATTCTGTGTATATTTGTGTGTGTGTGTATGTATGTTTGTGTAGTGTGTATGTACATTTGTGTAATGTGTATGTGTGTATTCTGTGTATATGTGTGTGTGTGTGTGTGTGTATGTATGTATGTTTGTGTAGTGTGTATGTATATTTGTGTAATGTGTATGTGTGTATTCTGTGTATATGTGTGTGTGTATGTATGTATGTTTGTGTAGTGTGTATGTAGTCTGTGTGTATATGTGTGTACATTTGTGTAATGTGTATGTGTGTTCTGTGTATATGTGTGTGTGTGTATGTATGTATATTTGTGTAATGTGTATGTATATTTGTGTAATGTGTATGTGTGTATTCTGTGTATATGTGTGTGTATGTATGTATGTATATTTGTGTAATGTGTATGTATATTTGTGTAATGTGTATGTGTGTATTCTGTGTATATGTGTGTTGTGTGTTGTGTATGTATGTATATTTGTGTAGTGTGTATGTATATTTGTGTAATGTGTATGTGTGTATTCTGTGTATATGTGTGTGTGTGTATGTATGTATGTTTGTGTAGTGTGTATGTACATTTGTGTAATGTGCATGTGTGTATTCTGTGTATATGTGTGTGTATGTATGTATATTTGTGTAATGTGTATGTATATTTGTGTAATGTGTATGTGTGTATTCTGTGTATATGTGTGTGTGTATGTATGTATGTATGTTTGTTTAGTGTGTATGTACATTTGTGTAATGTGTATGTGTGTGTGTGTATGTATGTATGTTTGTGTAGTGTGTATGTACGTTTGTGTAATGTGTATGTGTGTATTCTGTGTATATGTGTGTGTGTGTATGTATGTATGTTTGTGTAATGTGTATGTATATTTGTGTAATGTGTATTTGTGTATTCTGTGTATATGTGTGTTGTGTATGTATGTATGTTTGTGTAGTGTGTATGTATATTTGTGTAATGTGTATGTGTGTATTCTTTGTATATGTGTGTTGTGTATGTATGTATATTTGTGTAGTGTGTATGTATATTTGTGTAATGTGTATGTGTGTATTCGGTGTATATGTGTGTTGTGTATGTATGTATATTTGTGTAGTGTGTATGTACATTTGTGTAATGTGTATGTGTGTATTCTGTATATATGTGTGTTGTGTATGTATGTATATTTGTGTAGTGTGTATGTACATTTGTGTAATGTGTATGTGTGTATTCTGTGTATATGTGTGTGTGTGTATGTATGTATATTTGTGTAGTGTGCATGTACATTTGTGTAATGTGTATGTGTGTATTCTGTGTATATGTGTGTGTGTATTTATGTATGTTTGTGTAGTGTGTATGTGTGTATTCTGTGTATATGTGTGTGTGTACAGGGGCGAAACTGCAGGGGGTGCAGAGGTCGCAGGTGCGACTAGGCCCCTGATGGTGGGGGCCCAGCTTAAATTTTTTTATATATATATATATATATATATATATATTAATAAAAAACGTTAACCTACCAGTGCCTGCACTGATATAATGTGAGTGTGACATGACTACAGGGGTTAGTGTTTCTGTTTTACCCATTGGTGTTTATGTGTGTGTGTGTGTGTGTGTATGGTGTGTGTGTGTATGTATGTGACTGTGTGTGTATTTATGCATGTATGTGTGTGTGTATGTGTGTTTGTGTATGTTTGTGGAACCAGCAAATTACAGACCTTGTTACTACAGCATGGGGGGGGGGGGGGGCAGGGGGTAAACAGTGTCATTATACAGTACCACTATATACAGTATGGGTGGGTGGACCATGTCACTGACTACTGTGGTCACTTTATAAAGTACTGGGCGGGTAGGGTCAGGCCAGCCATCTCACCGGCAGATTACAGACTGTGTCACTAACTTACTATATACAGTACTGGGGGGTTAAATAGTGTCACTATATATATCAGTGACGTGCACTCATAGGAGGCAGGTGAGGCAGTGCCTCCCCTGGCCAATGTGGTGTATTACAGCCTTTTTTATTAAAAAAAAAAAAAATTAAATCGTTTTTTTTTTTTTGCAGTTTTTTTTTTGTCATTAAAAGGTGACACCCACCACCCCTCCACCAAATTCAGTATTTTATTTATTTATTGTACTTTAGAAAGAAAAAAAATGTAATATAATTACAATATATTCATATTGCGCAAGAAAGTAGAGGCCAGCTATCCTTCCATTGCGCAATATGAATACATTGTGTTGTATGGGCCGCTAGAGACTGCCACCCAGTGGCGAATAAGAGGCTGCTGCAGTCTCTCTTGCGGCCCATACTGCTCCCATGGGAGGCTTGTCTTTTCAAGCCTCGGGAGCCCTGCCCGCCCCTCAGGCTGCCTCAGCCAATCAGACATGACCATGTCTGAGTCTCTGGGGCTGACTGCCGGGCGGGAAATTGGATTGAGCGTCTCTGAGTGTGATGTCGTGCAGCCGGCATCAACTTAGTCATCATCACTAGACCAGATACAGAATCAGATCAACAAAGTGAGATGAGACGTGCTCACTGTGCTCAGTCAGTCAGTGTGTGTCTACTCAGCATTTCATGTGCAGTTATAGACTAGTCTTAAACTTATACCGGTAACCGGTCCGGTAGGAGGAGGCGGCCTAGGCTGGGTAGGGGGGGCTCTTGTTGACTAGTCACTTGTCACACTCACTTGAGTCACCTAACGGTCTGTGTGGTGACCACTACTACTCTGAGTCTCAGACTGACTCCGTGCAGGCCCTTAGCAGTTGGTTGGCAGTGGCACTTCTATCTTCGCTGACTGTCACACTACTGTGGCCTTTAGGAGTGGACGATGACCCGGCCAGCGGTCCGGTCCAGATGACAGGTCAGTCACTGGTGACACTGACAGGCACTTGCAGCATTACTGCATACACAGACACAGGCAGCATCCTGCTCGGTGCTCCTGCACATGTATCAGAGAATGGTAAGTTCCTCCAGGCGGCTCCAGTCCCAAGCGAGGTGATTGCAGGGTGGGGAGCTGTTATGCTTTAACTCCTCAGGGAATCTGTTAAATTGCTATTTGCTAATTAAACTGTTACTGGTCTGGCAATCTCAATCTTCCTGTAAAGAGGGAGTTCGATCAGAGCAGTATGTCTGTTTAATATCAGCAGCCTCGGGGTGAGAATGACAGATTGCTCTGCCCTGTTGTGTTTGTTTGATCACTGAAACAGGTTCTCGCTTTGCTAACGAGGTCCTTGCCAGGTAGGATGGGTTGTCAGCAGGGAATAGGGAGTTTATTTATTTACAGGGAAGTATTTATTTACAGAACAACACTGTTATTATTACCCTGCTCAGGTACAAATCAGATTTTTTGGTTTTTCCTTACACGGTGTTCAGCTTCACATAAACATATTTAGTTATAGCCACTCTGCTTACTGTTAGTCACCCCCCCTGAAGTAAATGACCTTAATCTGAATCAGAATTTTAACGGCGATCAGTTACTTCACGGATGACTAACAGTAAGCAGAGTGGCTATAACTAAATATGTTTATGTGAAGCTGAACACCAGATTGACAAATTTGAGCATCAAGAAAGCACAGACTGTCAATGTACAGTTTTAATCCAGAGACATTGCGGGGCAGTCAGTCACATGGGTTGCTGCAAACTGTATTCTCCGTGAATGGTGTTATGCTCAGTTTACTAAAAAAATCATCCCTCAGTGTGTAGACTCAGAGCAGCAGCAGCCTTTAATGTGAGTGGGTGTCTTGTAGCACTAGCAGGTGACTTACTCTTCATCTTATCTGCACTAATCATAAGGGGGGAGGGGTGGTGGAGGGCCCCTTCTTAGATTCTTACACCTGGGCCCTGTGGTTTCTAGTTACGCCTCTGTGTGTGTATGTATGTATGTTTGTGTAGTGTGTATGTACATTTGTGTAATGTGTATGTGTGTATTCTGTGTATATGTGTGTGTGTGTGTATGTATATTTGTGTAATGTGTATGTGTGTATTCTGTGTATATGTGTGTTGTGTATGTATGTATGTTTGTGTAGTGTGTATGTATATTTGTGTAATGTGTATGTGTGTATTCTGTGTATATATGTGTGTGTATGTATGTATGTATGTTTGTGTAGTGTGTATGTACATTTGTGTAATGTGTATGTGTGTATTCTGTGTATATTTGTGTGTGTATGTATATTTGTGTAATGTGTATGTGTGTATTCTGCGTATATGTGTGTGTGTATGTATGTATGTTTGTGTAGTGTGCATGTACATTTGTGTAATGTGTATGTGTGTATTCTGTGTATATGTGTGTGTGTATGTATGTATGTATGTTTGTGTAGTGTGTATGTACATTTGTGTAATGTGTATGTGTGTATTCTGTGTATATTTGTGTGTGTATGTATATTTGTGTAATGTGTATGTACATTTGTGTAATGTGTATGTGTGTATTCTGTGTATATTTGTGTGTGTATGTATATTTGTGTAATGTGTATGTATATTTGTGTAATGTGTATGTGTGTATTCTGTGTATATGTGTGTGTGTGTGTGTATGTATGTATGTTTGTGTAGTGTGTATGTATATTTGTGTAATGTGTATGTGTGTATTCTGTGTATATGTGTGTGTGTGTATGTATGTATGTTTGTGTAGTGTGTATGTATGTTTGTGTAATGTGTATGTGTGTATTCTGTGTATATGTGTGTGTGTGTATGTATGTTTGTGTAGTGTGTATGTAGTCTGTGTGTATATGTGTGTACATTTGTGTAATGTGTATGTGTGTATTCTGTGTATATGTGTGTGTATGTATGTATATTTGTGTAATGTGTATGTATAATTGTGTAATGTGTATGTGTGTATTCTGTGTATATGTGTGTGTATGTATGTATATTTGTGTAATGTGTATGTATAATTGTGTAATGTGTATGTGTGTATTCTGTGTATATGTGTGTGTAGTGTGTATGTATATTTGTGTAATGTGTGTGTGTGTATTCTGTGTATATGTGTGTGTGTGTATGTATGTATGTTTGTGTAGTGTGTATGTATGTTTGTGTAATGTGTATGTGTGTATTCTGTGTATATGTGTGTGTTGTGTATGTATGTATATTTGTGTAATGTGTATGTATATTTGTGAAATGTGTATGTGTGTATTCTGTGTATATGTGTGTGTGTATGTATGTATGTATGTTTGTGTATTGTGTATGTATATTTGTGTAATGTGTATGTGTGTATATGTGTGTGTATGTATGTTTGTGTAGTGTGTATGTATGTATGTTTGTGTAGTGTGTATGTATGTATGTTTGTGTAGTGTGTATGTATATTTGTGAAATGTGTATGTGTGTATTCTGTGTATATGTGTGTGTGTGTGTATGTATGTATATTTGTGTAGTGTGTATGTATATTTGTGAAATGTGTATGTGTGTATTCTGTGTATATTTGTGTGTGTGTGTATGTATGTATATTTGTGTAGTGTGTATGTATATTTGTGTAGTGTGTATGTATATTTGTGAAATGTGTATGTGTGTATTCTGTGTATATGTGTGTGTGTGTATGTATGTATATTTGTGTAGTGTGTATGTATATTTGTGAAATGTGCATGTGTGTATTCTGTGTATATGTGTGTTGTGTATGTATGTATATTTGTGTAGTGTGTATGTATATTTGTGTAATGTGTATGTGTGTATTCTGTGTATATGTGTGTGTGTATGTATGTATATTTGTGTAATGTGTATGTGTTAAGATTACTGCAGCTTTTACTGTATCTTTGCACTAAGCTTGTCTCATCATTATATGTTAGAAGTGCTGCAGCTTTAAGCTCAGCTCACCACACCCCCTGGGTGTGTCTGGGTCTCTGTGACATCATCAGAAGCCATGTTAGTTTTACTGATGAACCTGTAGGGAATAAGCCATGTGGTTGTAGCTAAATAAAAGTTATCTAAAGTTCCTGCTGCAGAGTCTTCATGATATGTGCAAGAGACATCAGACACAAGGTAACAGCACACAACTGAATGTTCTAATCCTGACTACACACAGAACATAACAGCTGGCGACGAGGATCTGTGGTCTGACCCTAAAATGGCACTTATTGGCACCTTACCTGTGTTTGCAGCAGACACAGACAGATAACACACATATAATGGCACTTATTGGCACCTTACCTGTGTTTGCAGCAGACACAGACAGATAACACACATATAATGGCACTTATTGGCACCTTACCTGTGTTTGCACCAGGCACAGACATATAACACACATATAATGGTACTTATTGGCACCTTACCTGTGTTTGCACTAGACACAGACAGGAAACACACATATAATGGCACTTATTGGCACCTTACCTGTGTTTGCAGCAGACACAGACAGATAACACACATATAATGGCACTTATTGGCACCTTACCTTTTTTTGCAGCAGACACAGACAGATGGGACACATATAATGGCACTTATTGGCACCTTACCTGTGTTTGTACCAGACACAGACAGATAACACACATATAATGGCACTTATTGGCACCTTACCTGTGTTTGCACCAGACACAGACAGATAACATACATATAATGGCACTTATTGGCACCTTACCTGTGTTTGTACCAGACACAGACAGATAACATACATATAATGGCACTTATTGGCACCTTACCTGTGTTTGCAGCAGACACAGACAGATAACACACATATAATGGCACTTATTGGCACCTTACCTGTGTTTGCACCAGACACAGACAGATAACACACATATAATGGCACTTATTGGCACCTTACCTTTTTTTGCAGCAGACACAGACAGATGGGACACATGGGTTGAACAGTTTGAGCTATATTGTACAGCCTTTAAATCTAAATTCCAAAGTGATTGCTACTTATACATGCTCTGATTCTACCTTCCAGGAAATTAAGTCTTTTGTTCAACATGGGTGGCCTAAAGTGGTTCGCTCTGACCTTCAGCCATATTTTACAAGGAAGAAGGAAATTGTGCATGACTCAGGCTGTCTGTTATGGGGGTCACGAGTGATAATTCCGACCTTACTGCAAACATTAGCATTAAAGTTATTACACAGCTCACACCAGGGTGTAGTAAAAATGAAGCAAAGAGCACGAGAATATTTTTGGTGGCCTAAATTGGATACAGATATTGCTTCTTATGTAGCTGCTTGCAATGCATGTGCACAGACACAGCGGAATCCCAGCAGGGACACCTAAAAAAAACTTGGCCATGGCCAAATGAACCTTGGACAAGAATCCATGTTGATTTTGCAGGGCCAGTGGATGGACGAATGTATTTGGTGGCTGTGGATGCTCATTCCAAGTGGCCAGAAGTAGTTCAAATGTCAAGTACTACAACACAACAAACCATTGTCGTTCTTTCCAGTATGTTTGCAAGATTTGGACTGCCACAAACTTTAGTCTCAGACAATGGTCCACAGTTCATATCACATGAATTTGAAACATTTCTAGATACAAATAACATCAAACACTGTAAGACAGCTCCATATTTTCCAGCCTCTAATGGACAGGCTGAAAGATTTGTACAAACTTTAAAACGCCACTTAGCTGTCTCTCACAAATCAAAATATAATCCAAACTCCCTTTCTAACTTTTTGTTTAACTATTGAAACACTCCCCATGCCACTACTCTGCTATCGCCTGTAATGTTAATTGTTACGGTATATCCCCGGATACCAAGGGTTAATACTGATGAAAGATGCCCTGAATATGGGATCAGCAACTCACAACCCAGCCAGTTCCCCCCCTCAAACATGAGACCAGGCTCCACATTGAAGGTAAAAACAGAATGCACTTTATTGAGGGCTATATGCCCAGTATTTATGCAGGTCTGAGACCAGATGGGGGGTTGAAAGTGTATTGTACATTAGATAGAGGGAAAACGCCCTTTGACATGATACAATAGAATTACATTACTTAAGCAGATAAACAATTGAGTCCTTCTTATCACTTGGGCGTCTGCTCTCTGGATGTGATTAAACAATGTGAATGTTTATCACTAAAACTTAATTACAGTACACAATAGCTGATGCTAGCAGTAGCAAACCTGTCTTTAGAAAATAGCTTCTCAAAGCTGAACAAAGTTAACTCTTCCAGTACTGACAGAAGGGTCTGTTACATAGCTCCCTCCTAGTGGAACACTCCGGCAGACCCGGCTTGACCCTTTGGCGGGTCAACCTGGGGATGACCGGACTAGGAGGTGGTAGGCATGTCAGTTTGCCGGGACAATCCATCTGTATTCCCGTTATGAGAGAGAATTCCTGCCCGTATAAATAAGGGTTCAACTTCTTCAGTGCCCAGACTAGGGCTAAACAGTCCTTCAAAATCTCATCAGCTTCTTTACGAGTTTTTTGTACCTGCTCTTTATAGGTATCCACAATCCCTTCATACTGACATAGGGTGCCCTTGAGTTGCTGCACCTCACTATGAGCCAGCGTCAGCTTCTCCTCCAGTGTCGCTAAGTTTGTCTTTAATGTTTCATGTTCCACTCTCAAGCTGGTGTTTTCTGCAGTCTGTCGGTGCAGCTTGTCTAGCAGAGATTCCCGTTCTAAACGTGCTTTTTCCTCTGCGCTCCTCTTCTCTCCCGATAGCACTGTTACGTGATTGTTTATCTTGACCATTTCATCCTCTACTTGACTCTTCTCCTTCATCAGCGCATTGTAACGGGACTTCCACGTATCAATAGCGGATAGAGATTTACTGAGCTCAGCGTCCTGGGGCTTAGCAGCAGGTGGGTCAGTCTCTGCTGCATGGATCTGGGCACGGGTAGTCACAGGGTTAACATCAGCGGGACCCATAGGAGCGTAGGCAGAAACAAGGGGGGCCAAGTTATTTCCAAGGAGAACATCAGCTGGTAAATCCTTCATGACCCCCACATTCACAGGTCTAGCGCCCACTCCCCAATCCAAATGTACCCTGGCAACAGGTAGGCGGAACACATCACCCCCTGCTACCCTCACAGCCACAGTGTCTCCAGTGTGCTGTTTCTCAGACACCAAGTTCTTTTGAAGCAAGGTCATGGTAGCACCAGTATCCCGTAGACCACTGACCTCCTTCCCATTCACTTTAACCAGTTGCCGGTTATTCTGGTGGGCAGCTTGCACAAGGTCTGCTTCATGTAGGATGCCCCAGCATTCTTCCACCTCTACGCAGTGGGCTGCAGGCTGAGGGTTACGTGGGATTCCGCCGGCAGGTCTTCTCCAGGACTGTGCTTGGTTCGCTGCATTTAGGGGACACTCTGGTCTTTTGTGCCCAAGTTGCTTACATCCAAAGCACCGAATAGGCTGTGAGTAGCCCCGTGAATTGAACCGGGCTCTCTGAGGGTAGTTCGTGGCTGAATGTGGTGTGGTATAGCGGTGCGCCGGGGGTTGGTAACTGGCAGCTGCTGGGGTGACTGGGGGTCTGTACTCCACTCTAGCAGGGGGCTTAGTGGTAGCAGTGTCCAGTTTGCGGGCATCCGTATACTCATCTGCCAGGCGAGCAGCTTCATGCAGGGTGGAGGGTTTACGGTCCCGAACCCACTCTCTAACTCCTGCTGATAACTTGTCAAAGCAATGTTCCAACAGGAATAGCTGCAGCACCTCTTCCCCAGATATGGCTTGGCACCCCGCCATCCAGTAAGATGCTGTGCGGTGCACCTTACATGCCCACTCAACGTAGGAATCACCAGCTAATTTAACAGTGTCTCTGAACCGCCTCCGGTATGCCTCCGGTGTAACCGCATACCTGGAGAGCAGAGCCTCTTTTACAGTATTATAATCCCCGACTTCCTCGTCTGGAATGGCCCGAAAAGCCTCGCTGGCCTGGCCGGATAATTTTCCGGATAATATCGTGACCCAGTCCTCTGCGGGTACCTTGTGTAGTGCACATTGCCTCTCAAAATCCGCAAGGTACCCATCAATCTCTCCTTCTGTTTCCAGGAAGTTTTTAAAAGCTGCAAAATTTACTTTTCTCTTTTCCACTGGGGTTGCTGTGACTTGGGCTGCTGCAGCGCCGCTTTGGCAAAGTAGGTTGGCCTCCACAGCTGCTATGACCCGGTCGATAATTTCGGCAGATGGGTTGGGGCCATAATATGCCAGTGTTATTTTAACCGCCCGATCAAAGCTTGCTTCTTCGGGGGTTCTGTCTGAAATGCTGGGCCCATTGGTTCCTTCGGTCCCTGGTACTCCTTCCATCTTGGTCAGTATTGTAATAATCCCCCTCTTCCTGAGGTTACTGGCTTGTGTAGTTGCTCTTCTGGGCGATACGGATCATCCCGTCGCTTGCCACCAATTGTTACGGTATATCCCCGGATACCAAGGGTTAATACCTGATGAAAGATGCCCTGAATATGGGATCAGCAACTTACAACCCAGCCAGTTCCCCCCCTCAAACATGAGACCAGGCTCCACATTGAAGGTAAAAACAGAATGCACTTTATTGAGGGCTATATGCCCAGTATTTATCCAGGTCTGAGACCAGATGGGGGGTTGAAAGTGTATTGTACATTAGATAGAGGGAAAACGCCCTTTGACATGATACAATAGAATTACATTACTTAAGCAGATAAACAATTGAGTCCTTCTTATCACTTGGGCGTCTGCTCTCTGGATGTGATTAAACAATGTGAATGTTTATCACTAAAACTTAATTACAGTACACAATAGATGATGCTAGCAAACCTGTCTTTAGAAAATAGCTTCTCAAAGCTGAACAAAGTTAACTCTTCCAGTACTGACAGAAGGGTCTGTCACATTAATGTTTGGAAGACTCCTGAGAACTCCACTGGATAAAGTTAGACCAGAACATTCCAAACAAAAGTTGAACACTTCTAGCATTTCAGAATTTGTTATTCATGACAGAGTATGGGTTAGAAACTACCGTGGCACAAATAAATGGATTCCAGCTGTCATTATACAAGGCATGGGCAACAGAATGTTTAAAGTTCAACTACAAGCTGGTGGTACAGTTTCCCGCCATGTAGAACAAATGAGACATAGATCTCAACCAGCTACACAAATATCCAATGAGTCAGATGGTGAGGATATCTGGCATGGAGTGTGGTGCCCACCTGAGTCTTCTGAGGATGAAAATACTGTTATTTGCTGTACAATATAGCTCAAACTGTTCAACCCATGTGTCCCATCTGTCTGTGTCTGCTGCAAACACAGGTAAGGTGCCAATAAGTGCCATTATAGGGTCAGACCACAGATCCTCGTCGCCAGCTGTTATGTTCTGTGTGTATTCAGGATTAGAACATTCAGTTGTGTGCTGTTACCTTGTGTCTGATGTCTCTTGCACATATCATGAAGACTCTGCAGCAGGAACTTTAGATAACTTTTATTTAGCTACAACCACATGGCTTATTCTCTAGCAGGTTCCCTCAGTAAAACTAACATGGCTTCTGATGATGTCACAGAGACCCAGACACACCCAGGGGGTGTGGTGAGCTGAGCTTAAAGCTGCAGCACTTCTAACATATAATGATGAGACAAGGTTAGTGCAAAGATACAGTAAAAGCTGCAGTAATCTTAACATCCCCTTTTTTCTCAAAAAATAAATAAAAATATATATATATATAAAAAATAAATAAAAATAAAGAACAGACAGTGGATAATATTGTAACATACAACAAGTAACTAAACCATACACTTGAACTTAGAACAGTTTATCTCTATAGTCTATGTGCACAAGACCTAGGTCGCAGCCTAGATTTTAGTCACAGTTATGTTTTCTGCGATAAGTCCGCCTTCGGATTAGGTCATTCCTTGCTGAATAATCTCTCACCGAATCCTCACATTGCCATCTAGAAGGTGGCCTTCTGTTTCTAGAGGGCCGTAGAGTATTTGGTTCAGGAGAAATTGTCTGTGGAGGAGTACCCAATGGTTGTTGATCACCTGTGATATTTTGTTGTTGGACAGAATCATTCTGAGGTTGATCTGTTTCAGTTGTGTTCATTGCATTTTCATCCTCAGAAGACTCAGGTGGGCACCACACTCCATGCCAGATATCCTCACCATCTGAATCATTTGATATTTGTGTAGCTGGTGGAGATCTATGTCTCATTTATTCTACATGGCGGGAAACTGTACCACCAGCTTGTAGTTGAACTTTAAACATTCTGTTGCCCATGCCTTGTATTATGACAGCTGGAATCCATTTATTTGGGCCACGGTAGTTTCTAACCCATACTCTGTCATGAATAACAAATTCTGAAATGCTAGAAGTGTTCAACTCTTGTGTGGGATGTTCTGGTCTAACTTTATCCAGTGGAGTTCTCAGGCGTCTTCCAAACATTAACATTGCAGGTGATAGCCCAGTAGTGGCATGGGGTGTGTTTCGATAGTTAAACAAAAAATTAGAAAGGGAGTTTGGATTAAATTTTGATTTGTGAGAGACAGCTAAGTGGCGTTTTAAAGTTTGTACAAATCTTTCAGCCTGTCCATTAGAGGCTGGAAAATATGGAGCTGTCTTACAGTGTTTGATGTTATTTGTATCTAGAAAGGTTTCAAATTCATGTGATATGAACTGTGGACCATTGTCTGAGACTAAAGTTTGTGGCAGTCCAAATCTTGCAAACATACTGGAAAGAACGACAATGGTTTGTTGTGTTGTAGTACTTGACATTTGAACTACTTCTGGCCACTTGGAATGAGCATCCACAGCCACCAAATACATTCGTCCATCCACTGGTCCTGCAAAATCAACATGGATTCTTGTCCAAGGTTCATTTGGCCATGGCCAAGTTTTTGAGGTGTCCCTGCTGGGATTCCGCTGTGTCTGTGCACATGCATTGCAAGCAGCTACATAAGAAGCAATATCTGTATCCAATTTAGGCCACCAAAAATATTCTCGTGCTCTTTGCTTCATTTTTACTACACCCTGGTGTGAGCTGTGTAGTAACTTTAATGCTAATGTTTGCAGTAAGTTCTGAATTATCACTCGTGACCCCCATAACAGACAGTCTGAGTCATGCACAATTTCCTTCTTCCTTGTAAAATATGGCTGAAGGTCAGAGCGAACTACTTTAGGCCACCCATGTTGAACAAAAGACTTGATTTCCTGTAAGGTAGAATCAGAGCATGTATAAGTAGCAATCACTTTGGAATTTAGATTTACAGGCTGTGGAGGGGTTTCTATGATTTTAGAAGATGTTGTCATGTGATGTGCCATTGGTAATCTAGAAAACATATCCACATTCGTATGATAACTGTGGCATCGATATTTAATAAATAAATCAAAGTTAGTATAACGCTGCCAAGTGGGTAAAATACTTTTTAAGCATCAAAATGGTGTATTTCCGGATACTTATTCAGAACACAGGTGAGATTAGTGCAGTATAGCAATACAGCAACATAACAAACACTTGACACGGCGGTCTCGTCAAACACTTCACCCGCACACCCGCATTTACCTTAACCCTTCTTTACCTTTCCATGAAGGCGGAAGTCTTCTGCTTCTTTCGGGTCGGCTCACCTCTGTGTAGACGAGAGGGTAGCCACGCTAGAAAGCGCGACCGTCACTCTCTCTCCAGCTCCGGTTCAACTGCAGGCGTGTGCGGGACTTACCGATCGGACGTGAAGTCAGCAATTCTTCTACACTCTCACCGGTCTGTATCCAATCAATGCTTCCGAATAGGCCAATGCTCCTCTGTATGCCGATATGGTCTGGGGCTTAATGAAGAGAGTTCCTCTACTCTCAGGGAAAGTATCAAGAAAAAATGTAGCGAAGTCCCAGTTGTAGATATATAAAAAGTCAAATTTTATTAGAATTAGGTTAAAACATGAAAAAATGTAGATGTAAAAGCATAGAAATGTCTAACGCGTTTCGGCTAGCTCTTGCCGTAATCATAGAACATGTCTAATGTATGTTTTACAGAGGCTTAGGCCTAGATTTGGAGTTTGGTGGTAAAAGGGCTGTTAACGCTCCGCGGGCTTTTTTCCGGCCGCACCATAAATTTAACTCTGGTATCGAGAGTTCAAACAAATGCTGCGTTAGGCTCCAAAAAAGGAGCGTAGAGCATTTTTACCGCAAATGCAACTCTCGATACCAGAGTTGCTTACGGACGCGGCCGGCCTCAAAAACGTGCTCGTGCACGATTCTCCCATAGGAAACAATGGGGCTGTTTGAGCTGAAAAAAAACCTAACACCTGCAAAAAAGCAGCGTTCAGCTCCTAACGCAGCCCCATTGTTTCCTATGGGGAAACACTTCCTACGTCTGCACCTAACACTCTAACATGTACCCCGAGTCTAAACACCCCTAACCTTACACTTATTAACCCCTAATCTGCCGCCCCCGCTATCGCTGACCCCTGCATATTTTTTTTAACCCCTAATCTGCCGCTCCGTAAACCGCCGCAACCTACGTTATCCCTATGTACCCCTAATCTGCTGCCCTAACATCGCCGACCCCTATATTATATTTATTAACCCCTAATCTGCCCCCCTCAACGTCGCCGACACCTGCCTACACTTATTAACCCCTAATCTGCCGAGCGGACCTGAGCGCTACTATAATAAAGTTATTAACCCCTAATCCGCCTCACTAACCCTATAATAAATAGTATTAACCCCTAATCTGCCCTCCCTAATATCGCCGACACCTACCTTCAATTATTAACCCCTAATCTTCCGAGCGGAGCTCACCGCTATTCTAATAAATGGATTAACCCCTAACGCTAAGTCTAACCCTAACACTAACACCCCCTAACTTAAATATAATTTACATCTAACGAAATAAATTAACTCTTATTAAATAAATGATTCCTATTTAAAGCTAAATACTTACCTGTAAAATAAATCCTAATATAGCTACAATATAAATTATAATTACATTGTAGCTATTTTAGGATTAATATTTATTTTACAGGCAACTTTGTAATTATTTTAACCAGGTACAATAGCTATTAAATAGTTAAGAACTATTTAATAGTTACCTAGTTAAAATAATAACAAATTTACCTGTAAAATAAATCCTAACCTAAGTTATAATTAAACCTAACACTACCCTATCAATAAAATAATTAAATAAACTACCTACAATTACCTACAATAAAACCTAACACTACACTATCAATAAATTAATTAAACACAATTGCTACAAATAAATACAATTAAATAAACTAGCTAAAGTACAAAAATAAAAAAGAACTAAGTTACAAAAAATAAAAAAATATTTACAAACATAAGAAAAATATTACAACAATTTTAAACTAATTACACCTACTCTAAGCCCCCTAATAAAATAACAAAGCCCCCCAACATAAAAAATTCCCTACCCTATTCTAAATTAAAAAAGTTACAAGCTCTTTTACCTTACCAGCCCTGAACAGGGCCCTTTGCGGGGCATGCCCCAAGAATTTCAGCTCTTTTGCCTGTAAAAGAATAAATACAATACCCCCCCCCCAACATTACAACCCACCACCCACATACCCCTAATCTAACCCAAACCCCCCTTAAATAAACCTAACACTAAGCCCCTGAAGATCTTCCTACCTTGTCTTCACCATCCAGGTATCACCGATCCGTCCTGGCTCCAACATCTTCATCCAACCCAAGCGGGGGTTGGCAATCCATAATCCGGTGCTGAAGAGGTCCAGAAGAGGCTCCAAAGTCTTCCTCCTATCCGGCAAGAAGAGGACATCCGGACCGGCAAACATCTTCTCCAAGCGGCATCTTCGATCTTCTTCCATCCGGTGCGGAGCGGGTCCATCTTGAAGCAGGCGACGCGGATCCATCCTCTTCTTCCGTTGTCTCCCGACTAATGACGGTTCCTTTAAGGGACGTCATCCAAGATGGCGTCCCTCGAATTCCGATTGGCTGATAGGATTCTATCAGCCAATCGGAATTAAGGTAGGAATTTTCTGATTGGCTGATGGAATCAGCCAATCAGAATCAAGTTCAATCCGATTGGCTGATCCAATCAGCCTATCAGATTGAGCTCGCATTCTATTGGCTGTTCCGATCAGCCAATAGAATGCGAGCTCAATCTGATTGGCTGATTGGATCAGCCAATCGGATTGAACTTGATTCTGATTGGCTGATTCCATCAGCCAATCAGAAAATTCCTACCTTAATTCCGATTGGCTGATAGAATCCTATCAGCCAATCGGAATTCGAGGGACGCCATCTTGGATGACGTCCCTTAAAGGAACCGTCATTAGTCGGGAGACAACGGAAGAAGAGGATGGATCCGCGTCGCCTGCTTCAAGATGGACCCGCTCCGCACCGGATGGAAGAAGATCGAAGATGCCGCTTGGAGAAGATGTTTGCCGGTCCGGATGTCCTCTTCTTGCCGGATAGGAGGAAGACTTTGGAGCCTCTTCTGGACCTCTTCAGCACCGGATTATGGATCGCCAACCCCCGCTTGGGTTGGATGAAGATGTTGGAGCCAGGACGGATCGGTGATACCTGGATGGTGAAGACAAGGTAGGAAGATCTTCAGGGGCTTAGTGTTAGGTTTATTTAAGGGGGGTTTGGGTTAGATTAGGGGTATGTGGGTGGTGGGTTGTAATGTTGGGGGGGGGGTATTGTATTTATTCTTTTACAGGCAAAAGAGCTGAAATTCTTGGGGCATGCCCCGCAAAGGGCCCTGTTCAGGGCTGGTAAGGTAAAAGAGCTTGTAACTTTTTTAATTTAGAATAGGGTAGGGAATTTTTTATTTTGGGGGGCTTTGTTATTTTATTAGGGGGCTTAGAGTAGGTGTAATTAGTTTAAAATTGTTGTAATATTTTTCTTATGTTTGTAAATATTTTTTTATTTTTTGTAACTTAGTTCTTTTTTATTTTTTGTACTTTAGCTAGTTTATTTAATTGTATTTATTTGTAGCAATTGTGTTTAATTAATTTATTGATAGTGTAGTGTTAGGTTTTATTGTAGGTAATTGTAGGTAGTTTATTTAATTATTTTATTGATAGGGTAGTGTTAGGTTTAATTATAACTTAGGTTAGGATTTATTTTACAGGTAAATTTGTTATTATTTTAACTAGGTAACTATTAAATAGTTCTTAACTATTTAATAGCTATTGTACCTGGTTAAAATAATTACAAAGTTGCCTGTAAAATAAATATTAATCCTAAAATAGCTACAATGTAATTATAATTTATATTGTAGCTATATTAGGATTTATTTTACAGGTAAGTATTTAACTTTAAATAGGAATAATTTATTTAATAAGAGTTAATTAATTTCGTTAGATTAAAATTATATTTAATTTAGGGGGGTGTTAGTGTTAGGGTTAGACTTAGCTTTAGGGGTTAATACATTTATTAGAATAGCGGTGAGCTCCGGTCGTCAGATTAGGGGTTAATAATTGAAGGTAGGTGTCGGCGATGTTAGGGAGGGCAGATTAGGGGTTAATACTATTTATTATAGGGTTAGTGAGGCGGGTTAGGGGTTAATAACTTTATTATAGTAGCGCTCAGGTCCGCTCGGCAGATTAGGGGTTAATAAGTGTAGGCAGGTGTCGGCGACGTTGAGGGGGGCAGATTAGGGGTTAATAAATATAATATAGGGGTCGGCGGTGTTAGGGGTAGCAGATTAGGGGTACATAAGGATAACGTAGGTGGCGGCGCTTTGCGGTCGGAAGATTAGGGGTTAATTATTTTAAGTAGCTGGCGGCGATGTTGTGGGGGGCAGGTTAGGGGTTAATAAATGTAATACAGGGGTCGGTGGTGTTAGGGGCAGCAGATTAGGGGTACATAAGTATAACGTAGGTGGCGGTCGGCAGATTAGGGGTTAAAAATTTTAATCGAGTGGCGGCGATGTGGGGGGAGCTCGGTTTAGGGGTACATAGGTAGTTTATGGGTGTTAGTGTACTTTAGGGTACAGTAGTTAAGAGCTTTATGAACCGGCGTTAGCCAGAAAGCTCTTAACTCCTGCTATTTTCAGGCGGCTGGAGTTTTGTCGTTAGAGCTCTAACGCTCACTTCAGAAACGACTCTAAATACCGGCGTTAGAAAGATCCCATTGAAAAGATAGGATACGCAAATGGCGTAGGGGGATCTGCGGTATGGAAAAGTCGCGGCTGAAAAGTGAGCGTTAGACCCTTTAATCACTGACTCCAAATACCGGCGGTAGCCTAAAACCAGCGTTAGGAGCCTCTAACGCTGGTTTTGACGGCTACCGCCGAACTCCAAATCTAGGCCTTAAATAGCTATCGAATTACATGTTAACCCAAATCAGCTGAATATTTAACCCTATCTGGCAATGTGGAAAACTGCTGTCTATAGTGAACTACTCTAAATATCTATGATACAATTTCTCATTTTCTCTCTATTCTGTTAACTTCACCTATACGTCAGTAAATATGTCACTTATGGGTGTACATAAATATATTCATCTCTCGTATGATTAACAAACATTTACATTTTATGAGGATATACAGTAACGTACAGTAACGTATTAAACCTTTCAGTCAGTCCACTCTTTTAGTTGGAATGTAATAGAAACAATCAAAACTCCGCCTAGAGGAGGAGATAGGTCGCAAATACTGGGTAGACAGGAAGTCTATTGGATCTTTAAACTCAAAACTCAAATTCCAAATGGCTTTAATTCAGAATTCGATTTAGTTAACTTTTGGGAATAGTTATCTAAACTAAATAATAAGAAACTTTATGTAGTTCACACATTCATCTAGATCAATAAAAGCCACCGGTGTATATAAATTTAATTTAAATTTAGTTTGAGAAAGAAAGTTCTTAATAAATACCCAGTTCGTATATCTACATATTTACATATGTTATTTGGTCTTCTGTGTCACTTATTACAGCCCTATATTTATTTTGGCCTAAACCTCGAGTATAAATAGTGCACCAATTATACACAATAAATTAAGAACCTTTTAAAAGCCTATATAAATATGTATGCTAAGAACTAAATAGATTAACTTGTGTCTTAGTTTTAATACCCCGAATTATCATTAAAAGCTTTCACTATAGAAAGAATAGAGAACGTACATTAGGGGTCGTGTTTTTCTTTCCTTATATACATTTATAATGGCATAGGTTCTTTCATCTTTAAGCCTATTTTTCGAATCCTAGATTCTGAATGTGCATCTTTTATAAAGAGAATATTATTAAGGTAAATAATGATACAACACAATGTGCTTTGGATTAACCATATGTATAATACATAAAGGTTTAATACGTTACTGTACGTTACTGTATATCCTCATAAAATGTAAATGTTTGTTAATCATACGAGAGATGAATATATTTATGTACACCCATAAGTGACATATTTACTGACGTATAGGTGAAGTTAACAGAATAGAGAGAAAATGAGAAATTGTATCATAGATATTTAGAGTAGTTCACTATAGACAGCAGTTTTCCACATTGCCAGATAGGGTTAAATATTCAGCTGATTTGGGTTAACATGTAATTCGATAGCTATTTAAGCCTCTGTAAAACATACATTAGACATGGTCTATGATTACAGCAAGAGCTAGCCGAAACGCGTTAGACCTTTCTATGCTTTTACATCTAAATTTTTTCATGTTTTAACCTAATTCTAATAAAATTTGACTTTTTATATATCTACAACTGGGACTTCGCTACATTTTTTCTTGATCGATATTTAATGGAGTAGTTGTAAGCCGCCAGCTGAATAGCGCTGAAGTCGAGCAGCTGTTGTGTTGGAGATACCCTTCTGAGGGTGCAGAATGGACAAAAGTGGTTTATGATCCGTGATCAGAGTAAAAGGTCTGCCATATATATAAATGTGGAATTTCTTCACAGCCCAAATGATTGCTTAAGCTTCCCGATCAATCTGGGCATAATTTCTCTTCGATGGAGTTAAAGATCTGGACGCAAAAGACACAGGACGTTCAGACCCATCGGGCATAATGTGTGAAAGTACTGCGCCTAAACCATATGGTGAAGCATCACAGGCTAGTACCAAAGGCTTCTTAAGGTCATAGTGGACAAGGAGTCTTGATTCCAGAAGCTGCTTAGAGCGTTCAAATGCTCGTGTACATAAGTCAGTCCAGGCCCACTGGTTTTTACTATCTAAAAGGCGGTGTAGTGGATATAGTAAATGAGCCAAATTTGGTAAAAATCTGTGATAGTAATTGAGCAACCCCAAATAAGAACGTAGCTGAGATACATTAACAGGGGTGGGAGCATGAACCAGCGCTTTCACTTTTTCAGCAGTTGTGTGGAGACCATTCTTGTCCACTACATGTGCACAATATTCTAAACTCTTGCAGAAGAACTCACACTTTTCCATGTTAACTTTCAGTCCGAATTCCTGTAGGCGTTGTAAAACAGCTTCAACATTGGCTTTATGAGCAGCATCATTTTCACCAGTGATAAGCATGTCATCTAACATACAGTGGGTATGTGGAATACCTGCCAAGATCTCATCCATTATCCGTTGCCACACTGCAGGTGCTGGGGCAATGCCAAACACCATCCGTGTATACTGAAAAAGTCCTTTGTGAGTGTTGATAGTTAACAGGTGTCTGGAGTCTGGATGCACCTCTAATTGTAAGTATGCTTGATGCAAGTCAATTTTTGTAAATTTTTCACCCCCTGCCAGAGAACTAAACAATTCTTCAATCTGTGGTAAAGGATACTGATCCACAAGTAATTGAGGGTTAAGGCCCACTCTGAAATCTCCACAGATGCGAATGTCCCCATTCTTTTTTCTGACAGGAACTATTGGGGAAGCCCATTCACTGCTAGACACTGGAACAATAATCCCCTGATTTCGTAGTCTTTCTAGTTCTGCTTCAATTTTAGGTTTAAGTGCAAATGGTACAACTCTTGGTTTACAAAATTTTGGAATAGCATTTTCTTTTAGGTGAAGCTGAATCTGCTTGTCTTTCACTAAACCTAGGTTCCCATCAAATACAGTCTTATATTTGTGCTTTAGTGAATTGATCCAAGAAGAATTTGAATTCCCACTTTGGTCCAGCAGTTTGTTAAGCGGTAACTGTTGTGGTAACTTTGGCATGCCCAATGCTTGGATCCAGGATCTACCAAACAAAGGTGGTCCTCCTTTAGGTAAAATGTAGAGGCGTAGCTTTTTAGTTATACCATTAAATGTCACTGTAGGTGATACACACCCAATAGGCTTTATTATTTCATTTGAATATGTTTGCATGGTGACAACTGTTGGAACAATTGGTTGCCATAGTCCCAGGCTGTTCCAATCAGCAGCTGTGATAACAGAGACTGCTGCTCCTGTATCAACTTCCATAATGAGAGGTCTACCATCTATATTCACCTTTGCTTGCAGTTCTGGAATTTTATTCTCAAGGCTGTAGATCTGTAATGTGTATAATGGTTTGTCTTCCTCTGAATCAGTGTGTGGTGTATCTACTTGCACATGAAAAGCTGCACGTGACTTGCTGCCTTTCTTACTTTTATCTCTGTCTAAGGAACTTCTGCACACTCTCTTTGTATGACCAATCTTCCCACACCCATAGCAGGTGCTGTTCCTAAACCTGCAGGCATTTGCTGTGTGATTTGTGTCACCACATCTGTAACAGGCGGTCTGTGACCCTTGTCTAGCTGGATACTGTTTATTTAGGTGCATACTTGTATGAAAAACATCTTTTTCCTTATCACAAACTGCCTGTGCTGGGGCCTGGAGCATTTGTGCATCTTTAGTAGCAAGTTCCATGACTGTAGCTATCTCTATAGCACGCTTTAGTGTTAAATCATCCTCTGCTAATAGTCTCTTTTGTACTGTACAGTCCATGAGTCCAATAACAAACATATCACGTAAAGCAGTGTTTAAATAATCACCAAATCTGCAGCTACTTGCTAGTTTCTTTAAACGGATCACATAAGTTTTAATGTCCTCATGCTGCAATTGCTTGCGTGTGTAAAACTTAAAGCGTTCTGATATCTCTAGAGGCTTAGGTAGGTAGTGGTCAGATAACAGGCAGATCAGGTCAGACAGAGGTTTAGCATTAGGTTTATCTGGTGAGAGAATGTCCCTTAATGTAGTGTAAGCTGCTGAGCCTATAGTTGTCAGAAACACAGCCACTTGCTTATCAGCTCCTATGTTATTTGCTGTACAATATAGCTCAAACTGTTCAACCCATGTGTCCCATCTGTCTGTGTCTGCTGCAAACACAGGTAAGGTGCCAATAAGTGCCATTATATGTGTGTTATCTGTCTGTGTCTGGTGCAAACACAGGTAAGGTACCAATAAGTGCCATTATATGTGTGTTACCTGTCTGTGACTGGTGCAAACACAGGTAAGGTGCCAATAAGTGCCATTATATGTGTGTTATCTGTCTGTGTCTGCTGCAAACACAGGTAAGGTGCCAATAAGTGCCATTATATGTGTCCCATCTGTCTGTGTCTGGTGCAAACACAGGTAATGTGCCAATAAGTGCCATTATATGTGTCCCATCTGTCTGTGTCTGGTGCAAACACAGGTAATGTGCCAATAAGTGCCATTATATGTGTGTTATCTGTCTGTGTCTGCTGCAAACACAGGTAAGGTGCCAATAAGTGCCATTATATGTGTGTTATCTGTCTGTGTCTGGTGCAAACACAGGTAAGGTGCCAATAAGTGCCATTATATGTATGTTATCTGTCTGTGTCTGGTGCAAACACAGGTAAGGTGCCAATAAGTGCCATTATATGTGTGTTATCTGTCTGTGTCTGCTGCAAACACAGGTAAGGTGCCAATAAGTTCCATTATATGTGTGTTATCTGTCTGTGTCTGGTACAAACACAGGTAAGGTGCCAATAAGTGTCATTATATGTGTGTTATCTGTCTGTATCTGGTGCAAACACAGGTAAGGTGCCAATAAGTGCCAGTATATGTGTGTTATCTGTCTGTGTCTGCTGCAAACACAGGTAAGGTGCCAATAAGTGCCATTATATGTGTGTTATCTGTCTGTGTCTGCTGCAAACACAGGTAAGGTGCCAATAAGTGCCATTATATGTGTGTTATCTGTCTGTGCCTGCTGCAAACACAGGTAAGGTGCCAATAAGTGCTATTATATGTGTCCCATCTGTCTGTGTCTGGTGCAAACACAGGTAAGGTGCCAATAAGTGCCATTATATGTGTGTTATCTGTCTGTGTCTGCTGCAAACACAGGTAAGGTGCCAATAAGTGCCATTATATGTGTGTTATCTGTCTGTGTCTGGTGCAAACACAGGTAAGGTGCCAATAAGTGCCATTATATGTGTGTTATCTGTCTGTGTCTGGTGCAAACACAGGTAAGGTGCCAATAAGTGCCATTATATGTGTGTTATCTGTCTGTGTCTGCTGCAAACACAGGTAAGGTGCCAATAAGTGCCATTATAGGGTCAGACCACAGATCCTCGTCGCCAGCTGTTATGTTCTGTGTGTAGTCAGGATTAGAACATTCAGTTGTGTGCTGTTACCTTGTGTCTGATGTCTCTTGCACATATCATGAAGACTCTGCAGCAGGAACTTTAGATAACTTTTATTTAGCTACAACCACATGGCTTATTCTCTAGCAGGTTCCATCAGTAAAACTAACATGGCTTCTGATGATGTCACAGAGACCCAGACACACCCAGGGGGTGTGGTGAGCTGAGCTTAAAGTTGCAGCACTTCTAACATATAATGATAAAACAAGGTTAGTGCAAAGATACAGTAAAAGCTGCAGTAATCTTAACAAATACAATAAACACAACTGAAACAGATCAACCTCAGAATGATTCTGTCCAACAACAAAATATCACAGGTGATCAACAAACATTGGGTTCTCCTCCACAGACAATTTCTCCTGAACCAAATACTCCACGGCTCTCTAGAAACAGAAGGCCACCTTCTAGATGGCAATGTGAGGATTCGGTGAGAGATTATTCAGCAAGGAATGACCTAATCCGAAGGCGGACTTATCGCAGAAAACATAACTGTGACTAAATTCTAGCCTGCGACCTAGGTCTTGTGCACATAGACTATAGAGATAAACTGTTCTAAGTTCAAGTGTATGGTTTAGTTACTTGTTGTATGTTACAATATTATCCACTGTCTGTTCTTTATTTTTATTTATTTTTTATATTTATTTTTTTTTTGAGAAAAAAGGGGATGTTAAGATTACTGCAGCTTTTACTGTATCTTTGCACTAACCTTGTTTTATCATTATATGTTAGAAGTGCTGCAGCTTTAAGCTCGGCTCACCACACCCTCTATGTGTGTCTGGGTCCCTGTGACATCATCAGAAGCCATGTTAGTTTTACTGATGGAACCTGCTAGTGAATAATAAGCCATGTGGCTGTAGCTGAATAAAAGTTATCTAAAGTTCCTGCTGCAGAGTCTTCATGATATGTGCAAGACACAAGGTAACAGCACACAACTGAATGTTCTAATCCTGACTGCACAGAGAACATAACAGTATGTAGTCTGTGTGTATATGTGTATGTATGTATGTTTGTGTAATGTGTGTACATTTGTGTAATGTGTATGTGTGTATTCTGTGTATATGTGTGTGTATGTATGTATATTTGTGTAGTGTGTATGTATATTTGTGTAATGTGTATGTGTGTATTCTGTGTATATGTGTGTGTATGTATGTATGTTTGTGTAGTGTGTATGTATATTTGTGTAATGTGTATGTGTGTATTCTGTGTATATGTGTGTGTGTATGTATGTTTGTGTAGTGTGTATGTATATTTGTGTAATGTGTATGTGTGTATTCTGTGTATATGTGTGTGTGTGTGTGTATGTATGTTTGTGTAGTGTGTATGTATATTTGTGTAATGTGTATGTGTGTATTCTGTGTATATGTGTGTGTGTATGTATGTTTGTGTAGTGTGTATGTATATTTGTGTAATGTGTATGTGTGTATTCTGTGTATATGTGTGTGTATGTATGTATGTTTGTGTAATGTGTATGTGTGTATTCTGTGTATATGTGTGTGTGTATGTTTGTGTAGTGTGTATGTGTTAAGATTACTGCAGCTTTTACTGTATCTTTGCACTAACCTTGTTTTATCATTATATGTTAGAAGTGCTGCAGCTTTAAGCTCGGCTCACCACACCCTCTGGGTGTGTCTGGGTCTCTGTGACATCATCAGAAGCCATGTTAGTTTTACTGATGGAACCTGCTAGTAAATAGCCATGTGGCTGTAGCTGAATAAAAGTTATCTAAAGTTCCTGCTGCACAGTCTCAGTGATATGTGCAAGAGACATCAGACACAAGGTGACAGCACACAACTGAATGTTCTAATCCTTACTACACAGAGAACATAACAGTATGTAGTCTGTGTGTATATGTGTGTGTATGTATGTATGTTTGTGTAATGTGTAATATGTATGTATGTATTCTGTGTATATGTGTGTGTATGTATGTTTGTGTAGTGTGTATGTATGTTTGTGTAGTGTGTATGTGTGTATTCTGTGTATATGTGTGTGTATGTATGTTTGTGTAGTGTGTGTGTAATGTGTATGTGTGTATTCTGTGTATATGTGTGTGTGTGTATGTATGTTTGTGTAGTGTGTATGTGTTAAGATTACTGCAGCTTTTACTGTATCTTTGCACTAACCTTGTTTTATCATTATATGTTAGAAGTGCTGCAGCTTTAAGCTCAGCTCACCACACCCTCTATGTGTGTCTGGGTCCCTGTGACATCATCAGAAGCCATGTTAGTTTTACTGATGGAACCTGCTAGTGAATAAGCCATGTGGTTGTAGCTGAATAAAAGTTATCTAAAGTTCCTGCTGCACAGTCTCAGTGATATGTGCAAGAGACATCAGACACAAGGTAACAGCACACAACTGAATGTTCTAATCCTGACTACACACAGAACATAACAGTATGTAGTCTGTGTGTATATGTGTGTGTATGTATGTATGTTTGTGTAATGTGTAATATGTATGTATGTATTCTGTGTATATGTGTGTGTATGTATGTTTGTGTAGTGTGTATGTATGTTTGTGTAGTGTGTATGTGTGTATTCTGTGTATATGTGTGTGTATGTATGTTTGTGTAGTGTGTGTGTAATGTGTATGTGTGTATTCTGTGTATATGTGTGTATGTATGTTTGTGTAGTGTGTATGTATATTTGTGTAATGTGCATGTGTGTATTCTGTGTATATGTGTGTATGTATGTTTGTGTAGTGTGTATGTATATTTGTGTAATGTGTATGTGTGTATTCTGTGTATATGTGTGTGTGTATGTATATATGTTTGTGTAGTTTGTATGTACATTTGTGTAATGTGTATGTGTGTATTCTGTATATATGTGTGTGTGTATTCTGTATATGTGTGTGTGTGTATGTATATTTGTGTAGTGTATATGTGTGTATTCTGTGTATATGTGTGTTGTGTATGTATGTATATTTGTGTAATGTGTATGTATATTTGTGTAATGTGTATGTGTGTATTCTGTGTATATGTGTGTGTATGTATGTATGTATGTTTGTGTAGTGTGTATGTATATTTGTGTAATGTGTATGTGTGTATATGTGTGTGTGTATGTATATTTGTGTAGTGTGTATGTATATTTGTGTAATGTGTATGTGTGTATTCTATGTGTATGTGTGTATTCTATGTATATGTGTGCTGTGTATGTATGTATGTATGTGTGTAGTGTGTATGTACATTTGTGTAATGTGTATGTGTGTATTCTGTGTATATGTGTGTTGTGTATGTTTGTGTAGTGTGTATGTATGTTTGTGTAATGTGTACATGTGTATTCTGTGCATATGTGTGTTGTGTATATATGTATGTTTGTGTAATGTGTATGTAGTATGTATGTATGTAGTCTATGTATGCAGTCTGTGTGTATGTATGTTTGTGTAATGTGTATGTACGTTTGTGTAATGTGTATATGTGTGTGTATTCTGTGTATATGTGTGTGTGTATGTATGTATGCATTCTGTGTGTATGTATATTTGTGTAATGTGTATGTACGTTTGTGAAATGTGTATGTATGTTTGTGTAATGTGTATGTATGTATTCTGTGTGTATGTGTGTATTCTTTGTATATGTGTGTGTGTATGTATGTATGTTTGTTTAATGTGTATGTAGTATGTATGTATGTAATCTGTGTGTGTGTGTATTCTGTGTATATGTTTGTGTAATGTGTATGTAGTATGTATGTATGTAGTCGTTGTGTATGTGTGTGCATGTATGTAAGTATGTATGTGTAATGTGTATGTACGTTTGTGTAATGTGTATGTATTATGTATGTGTGTATGTATGTATGTTTGTGTAATGTGTATGTAGTATGTATGTAGCCTATGTGCATGTGTGTATTCTGTGTGTGTATATGTATGTATGTTTGTTTAATGTGTATGTAATATGTATGTATGTAGTCTGTGTGTATGTGTGTATTCTGTGTATATGTGTGTGTATGTATGTTTGTGTAATGTGTATGAAGTATGTATGTATGTAGTATGTGTGTATGTATGTATGCAGACTGTGTGTATGTATGTTTGTGTAATGTGTATGTAGTAAGTATGTATGTTTGTGTAATGTGTATGTAGTATGTATGTATATATGCAGTCTATGTGTATGTGTGTGTATGTATGTTTGTGAAATGTGTATGTAGTATGTATGTATGTAGTCTGTGTATATGTGTGTGTAGTGTGTATGTATGCTTGTTTAATGTGTATGTATGTATGTATGGAGTCTGTGTGTATGTATGTAGTGTGTGTAGTGTGTATGTATGTTTGTGTAATGTGTATGCAGTATGTATGTATGTTTGTGTAATGTGTATGTAGTATGTATTAATGCAGTGTGTGTGTATATATGTTTGTGTGTGTAGTGTGTATGTATGTTTGTGTAATGCATATGTAGTATGTATGTATGTATGTGTGTGTAATGTGTATGTAGTTTTTATGTATGTAGTGCGTGTGTATATGTGTATGTAGTGTGCATGTATGTATGTGTAATGTGAATGTAGTATGTATGTAGTGTGTGTGTGTGTAGTATGTATGTATGTTTGTGTAATATGTATGCATTATGTATGTATGTTTGTGTAATGTGTATATAGTATGTATGTTTGTGTAATGTGTATGTATGTGTAATGTGTATTTAGTATGTATGTAGTGTGTGTGTGTGTATATGTGTGTGTATGTATGTTTGTGTAATGTGTATGTAGAATGTATGTTTGTGTAATGTGTATGTAGTATGTATGTATTTAGTGTGTGTATGTATGTTTGTGTAATGTGTATGTAGAATGTATGCTTGTGTAATGTGTATATATGTATGTATGTTTGTGTAATGTGTATGTATTATGTATGTATGTAGTATGTGTGTGTATATGTGTGTATGTATGTTTGTGTAATGTGTATGTAGTATGTATGTTTGTGTAATATGTATGTAGTATGTATATGTGTGTGTAGTGTGTATGTATGTTTGTGTAATGTGTATGTAGTATGTATGTTTGTGTAATGTGTATGTAGTATGTATTTATGCAGTCTTTGTGTATGTGTGTGTTTGTATGTGTAATGTGTATGTACATTTGTGTAATGCGTATGTAGTATGTATGTATTCAGTCTGTGTGTATGTATGTATGTTTGTATATTGTGTATGTATGTATGTAGTCTGTGTGTATGTGTGTATTCTGTGTATATGTGTATGTATGTACGTTTGTGTATTGTGTATGTAGTATGTATATATGTATGTAGTATGTGTGTATTGTGTGTGTATATATGTATCTTTGGTAATCTGTATGTAGTATGTTTGTATGTAGCCTGTGTGCATTCTGTGTATGTGTGTATGTATGTATGTATGTATGTTTGTTTAATGTGTATGTAGTGTGTATGTATGTATGTATGTATGTATGTAGTCTGTGTGTATGTGTGTATGCATGTTTGTGTAATGTGTATGTAGTAAGTATGTATGTTTGTGTAATGTGTATGTAGTATGTATGTATGTGTAAAGTGTATGTAGTATGTATGTATATATATGTAGTATATGTGTATGTGTGTAGTGTGTATGTATGCTTGTGTAATGTGTATGTAGTATGTATGTATGTAGTCTGTGTATTTGTGTGTGTGTAGTGTGTATGTATGTTTGTGTAATGTGTATCCAGTATGTATGTATGTTTGTGTAATGTGTATGTAGTATGTATGTATGTATGTAGTCTGTGTGTATTATGTATATATATATATATATATGTGTGTGTATATATGTATCTTTGGTAATCTGTATGTAGTATGTATGTATGTAGCCTGTGTGCATGTGTGTATTCTGTGTATGTGTGTGTATGTATGTATGTTTGTTTAATGTGTTTGTAGTGTGTATGTATGTATGTAGTCTGTGTGTATGTGTGTATGCATGTTTGTGTAATGTGTATGTAGTAAGTATGTATGTTTGTTTAATGTGTATGTATGTGTAATGTGTATGTAGTATGTATGTATATATGTAGTATATGTGTATGTGTGTGTAGTGTGTATGTATTTTTGTGTAATGTGTATGTAGTATGTATGTGTTACGGTTACCCTTAGTCTCGCTGAGAGATGGACCACTTAGTAGCCTGGATTCCTATTGCTGAAGAGGGGAGAAGCTGCTTTCCATAGTATTCTATACGAGTCTCGCAAATGTAGAAAAATCCCCCTAGCTGTAGTACAGCTATGATACCCTTCTGCCCACAAAAACGAGTCAACGCTGCGATTGAGGGACAACCAAGAACTCAGGACTGGGATGCCCAGCCTGCTTTTTATTGAGGTTACATGCAAAAAGGACACTCTCAGGGGGAGGCATAAAATCCCCAATCACACATTTGGTACATTTAGATAGAGAGACAACGCCCTTTGACAGGCCACAATAGAATTACATTACTTCAGCAGATAACAAGTTACACACAAGAAAACAATGCAGTCCATCTTATCAACTAGCAGTCTGACTCTGGAGGTGATTAGACAATGGGAATGTTTATCACTAAACTTAATTAGAGCTGATGCCAGCAAACTTGTATTTAGAAAATTGCTTCTTGAAGCTGAACAAAGTTAACTCTTTCAGTTCTGACCGAAGGGTCTGTCACATAGCACTTAATGGTACACAATGAAAACTAATGCTTTTGTAACAGTATGTATGTATGTAGTCTGTGTATATGTGTGTAGTGTATATGTATGCTTGTGTAATGTGTATGTAGTATGTATGTATGTATGTATGTAGTCTGTGTATTTGTGTGTGTGTAGTGTGTATGTATGTTTGTGTAATGTGTATCCAGTATGTATGTATGTTTGTGTAATGTGTATGTAGTATGTATGTATGTATGTAGTCTGTGTGTATTATGTATATATATATATATATATATATATGTGTGTGTATATATGTATCTTTGGTAATCTGTATGTAGTATGTATGTATGTAGCCTGTGTGCATGTGTGTATTCTGTGTATGTGTGTGTATGTATGTATGTTTGTTTAATGTGTTTGTAGTGTGTATGTATGTATGTAGTCTGTGTGTATGTGTGTATGCATGTTTGTGTAATGTGTATGTAGTAAGTATGTATGTTTGTTTAATGTGTATGTATGTGTAATGTGTATGTAGTATGTATGTATATATGTAGTATATGTGTATGTGTGTGTAGTGTGTATGTATTTTTGTGTAATGTGTATGTAGTATGTATGTGTTACGGTTACCCTTAGTCTCGCTGAGAGATGGACCACTTAGTAGCCTGGATTCCTATTGCTGAAGAGGGGAGAAGCTGCTTTCCATAGTATTCTATACGAGTCTCGCAAATGTAGAAAAATCCCCCTAGCTGTAGTACAGCTATGATACCCTTCTGCCCACAAAAACGAGTCAACGCTGCGATTGAGGGACAACCAAGAACTCAGGACTGGGATGCCCAGCCTGCTTTTTATTGAGGTTACATGCAAAAAGGACACTCTCAGGGGGAGGCATAAAATCCCCAATCACACATTTGGTACATTTAGATAGAGAGACAACGCCCTTTGACAGGCCACAATAGAATTACATTACTTCAGCAGATAACAAGTTACACACAAGAAAACAATGCAGTCCATCTTATCAACTAGCAGTCTGACTCTGGAGGTGATTAGACAATGGGAATGTTTATCACTAAACTTAATTAGAGCTGATGCCAGCAAACTTGTATTTAGAAAATTGCTTCTTGAAGCTGAACAAAGTTAACTCTTTCAGTTCTGACCGAAGGGTCTGTCACATAGCACTTAATGGTACACAATGAAAACTAATGCTTTTGTAACAGTATGTATGTATGTAGTCTGTGTATATGTGTGTAGTGTATATGTATGCTTGTGTAATGTGTATGTAGTATGTATGTATGTATGTATGTAGTCTGTGTATTTGTGTGTGTGTAGTGTGTATGTATGTTTGTGTAATGTGTATCCAGTATGTATGTATGTTTGTGTAATGTGTATGTAGTATGTATGTATGTATGTAGTTTGTGTGTGTGTATATATGTGTGTGTGTGTAGTGTGTATGTATGTTTGTGTAATGCGTATGTAGTATGTATGTATGTAGTTTGTGTGTGTATATATGTGTGTGTGTGTGTGTAGTATGTATGTATGTTTGTGTAATGTGTATGTAGTATGCATGTATTTTTGTGAAATGTGTATATAGTATGTATGTAGTTTGTGTGTGTATATATGTGTGTGTGTGTGTAGTGTGTATGTATGTTTGTATAATGTGTATGTAGTATGTATGTATGTTTGTGTAATGCGTATGTAGTATGTATGTATGTTTGTGTAATGCGTATGTAGTATGTATGTATGTTTATGTAATGCATATGTAGTATGTATGTATGTATGTTTGTGTAATGCATATGTAGTATGTATGTATGTTTGTGTAATGCATATGTAGTATGTATGTTTGTGTAATGTGTATGTAGTATGTATGTATGTTTGTGTAATGTGTATGTAGTATGTATGTATGTTTGTGTAATGCGTATGTAGTATGTATGTATGTTTGTATAATGCGTATGTAGTATGTATGTATGTTTATGTAATGCGTATGTAGTATGTATGTATGTTTGTGTAATGTGTATGTAGTATGTATGTATGTTTGTGTAATGTGTATGTAGTATGTATGTTTGTGTAATGTGTATGTAGTATGTATGTATGTTTGTATAATGTGTATGTAGTATGTATGTATGTTTGTGTAATGCGTATGTAGTATGTATGTATGTTTGTATAATGCGTATGTAGTATGTATGTATGTTTGTGTAATGCGTATGTAGTATGTATGTATGTTTGTGTAATGTGTATGTAGTATGTATGTATGTTTGTGTAATGTGTATGTAGTATGTATGTATGTTTGTGTAATGTGTATGTAGTATGTATGTATGTTTGTGTAATGCGTATGTAGTATGTATGTATGTTTGTGTAATGCGTATGTAGTATGTATGTATGTTTTTGCAATGTGTATGTAGTATGTATGTATGTTTGTGTAATGTGTATGTAGTATGTATGTATGTTTGTGTAATGTGTATGTAGTATTTATGTATGTAGTGTGTGTATAAACACAAAAATGGAGACAGAGGTGCCACATGTGTAGATTAATTATTCATCAGGAAATCAAATGAGAAAATATGACAGGGTACTCACAAACGAGATGGCACTCTCTTGTGCCAATAGAGGCAGGCTGGTGTTCAAACAGCAAACCAGCTAGCTGATTATAGGCAGTTCTTCTCACCACCGGATATCATCCCAGGAACTGGATCACTGGAGATATAGCTAGCTGATTATAGGCAGTTCTTCTCACCACCGGATATCATCCCAGGAACTGGATCACTGGAGATATAGCTAGCTGATTATAGGCAGTTCTTCTCACCACCGGATATCATCCCAGGAACTGGATCACTGGAGATATAGCTAGCTGATTATAGGCAGTTCTTCTCACCTCTGGACATCATCCCAGGAACTGGATCACTGGAGATATAGCTAGCTGATTATAGGCAGTTCTTCTCACCACCGGATATCATCCCAGGAACTGGATCACTGGAGATACAGCTAGCTGATTATAGGCAGTTCTTCTCACCACCGGATATCATCCCAGGAACTGGATCACTGGATAGATATAGCTAGCTGATTATAGGCAGTTCTTCTCACCACCGGATATCATCCCAGGAACTGGATCACTGGAGATACAGCTAGCTGATTATAGGCAGTTCTTCTCACCACCGGATATCATCCCAGGAACTGGATCACTGGAGATATAGCTAGCTGATTATAGGCAGTTCTTCTCACCACCGGATATCATCCCAGGAACTGGATCACTGGAGATATAGCTAGCTGATTATAGGCAGTTCTTCTCACCTCTGGACATCATCCCAGGAACTGGATCACTGGAGATATAGCTAGCTGATTATAGGCAGTTCTTCTCCTTCTCACCACCGGATACATCCCAGGAACTGGATCACTGGAGATATAGCTAGCTGATTATAGGCAGTTCTTCTCACCACCGGATATCATCCCAGGAACTGGATCACCGGAGATATAGCTAGCTGATTATAGGCAGTTCTTCTCACCACCGGATATCATCCCAGGAACTGGATCACTGGTGAAGTGGAGATACAGCTAGCTGATTATAGGCAGTTCTTCTCACCATCGGATATATTCCCAGGAACTGGATCACTGGAGATACAGCTAGCTGATTATAGGAAGTTCTTCTCACCATCGGATATATTCCCAGGAACTGGATCACTGGAGATACAGCTAGCTGATTATAGGAAGTTCTTCTCACCACCGGATATCATCCCAGGAACTGGATCACTGGAGATATAGCTAGCTGATTATAGGCAGTTCTTCTCACCACCGGATACATCCCAGGAACTGGATCACTGGAGATATAGCTAGCTGATTATAGGCAGTTCTTCTCACCACCGGGCATCATCCCAGGAACTGGATCACTGGAGATATAGCTAGCTGATTATAGGCAGTTCTTCTCACCACCAGATATCATCCCAGGAACTGGATCACTGGAGATATAGCTAGCTGATTATAGGCAGTTCTTCTCACAACCGGATATCATCCCAGGAGCTGGATCACTGGAGATATAGCTAGCTGATTATAGGCAGTTCTTCTCACCACCGGATACATCCCAGGAACTGGATCACTGGAGATATAGCTAGCTGATTATAGGCAGTTCGTCTCATCTCCGGATATCATCCCAGGAACTGGATCACTGGAGATACAGCTAGCTGATTATAGGCAGTTCTTCTCACCACCGGATATCATCCCTGAAACTGGATCACTGGAGATACAGCTAGCTGATTATAGGCAGTTCTTCTCACCACTGGATATCATCCCAGGAACTGGATCACTGGAGATATAGCTAGCTGATTATAGGCAGTTCTTCTCACCACCGGATATCATCCCAGGAACTGGATCACTGGAGATATAGCTAGCTGATTATAGGCAGTTCTTCTCACCACCGGATATCATCCCAGGAACTGGATCACTTGAGATACAGCTAGCTGATTATAGGCAGTTCTTCTCACCACCGGATATCATCCCAGGAACTGGATCACTGGAGAAGTGGAGATACAGCTAGCTGATTATAGGCAGATCTTCTCACCACCGGATATCATCCCAGGAACTGGATCACTGGAGATACAGTTAGCTGATTATAGGCAGTTCTTCTCACCACCGGATATCATCCCAGGAACTGGATCACTGGAGATATAGCTAGCTGATTATAGGCAGTTCTTCTCACCTCCGGATATCATCCCAGGAACTGGATCACTGGAGATACAGCTAGCTGATTATAGGCAGTTCTTCTCACCACCGGATATATTCCCAGGAACTGGATCACTGGAGATACAGCTAGCTGATTATAGGCAGTTCTTCTCACCACCGGATATCATCCCAGGAACTGGATCACTGGAGATATAGCTAGCTGATTATAGGCAGTTCTTCTCACCACCGGATATCATCCCAGGAACTGGATCACTGGAGATACAGCTAGCATATTATAGGCAGTTCTTCTCACCACCGGATATCATCCCAGGAACTGGATCACTGGAGATACAGCTAGCTGATTATAGGCAGTTCTTCTCACCACCGGATATATTCCCAGGAACTGGATCACTGGAGATACAGCTAGCTGATTATAGGCAGTTCTTCTCACCACCGGATATCATCCCAGGAACTTTATCACTGGAGATATAGCTGGCTGATTATAGGCAGTTCTTCTCACCACCGGATATCATCCCAGGAACTGGATCACTGGAGATATAGCTAGCTGATTATAGGCAGTTCTTCTCACCACCGGATATCATCCCAGGAACTGGATCACTGGAGATATAGCTAGCTGATTATAGTCAGTTCTTCTCACCACCAGATATCATCCCAGGAACTGGATCACTGGAGATACAGCTAGCTGATTATAGGCAGTTCTTCTCACCACCGGATATATTCCCAGGAACTGGATCACTGGAGATACAGCTAGCTGATTATAGGCAGTTCTTCTCACCACCGGATATCATCCCAGGAACTGGATCACTGGAGATATAGCTAGCTGATTATAGGCAGTTCTTCTCACCACCAGATATCATCCCAGGAACTGGATCACTGGAGATACAGCTAGCTGATTATAGGCAGTTCTTCTCACCACCGGATATATTCCCAGGAACTGGATCACTGGAGATACAGCTAGCTGATTATAGGCAGTTCTTCTCACCACCGGATATCATCCCAGGAACTGGATCACTGGAGATATAGCTAGCTGATTATAGGCAGTTCTTCTCACCACCGGATATCATCCCAGGAACTGGATCACTGGAGATATAGGTGGCTGTTGAAAGAATGGAAGGCAGGGCGGTCCGGCCCCTTTTGGTAGCTGAAGGAGAGTCTCAAAAAAGACACTGTGTGCCAAGTTTAAAACTTTAAAATATATATTTATTAAAAGTCTAAAACAAATAATGCGGCTCTGTGTATATGAAATCTCCACAATGAGATATACAGATAAAAAGCGACGCGTTTCTCAGGGATAACCCTGTTTCCTCAGGCTTGTATACAAACATCTCACAGATGCCCTTTAAATAGGGCTCAGCTACCAAACAATGTGTAAGCCCCTCCCCTTCCTATGCACAGATTAGACCAATAGAAACCCTTTCTCTTCAAAACCTCCCATTGTCAGGTGAAATACTTTATAGGTTGATGTCTATGTGGAAATGGTAGTCTGAAAGAGTAAAAAACTATACCACTATACAGAAAACATATAGAGTAGACACATAAGGCATCCATGTAAATTATGGTGTGAGCATAGCTAATACCAATGAATACAATTCTAATAGTGACACAAATGATTGCAACACAGTCATAAAATGCATATATATCTGAAAATAAATAAATATATATATATATATATATATATAAAGCGCTATCATAATGGAAATGTGTAGTAAGAAAGAGACAGATTCTTTACTAAGGTGATGAAATAGTATGTTTGCTAATGACGATCATAATAAATTAAAATGAATTTATTTGAACCTGATAAGTTTACGTACTGTCATAATATAATAACATGCATCAATGGAGAAATAAAGAATTCCTTACTGACATGATGATAGTGTGTTTGCTGGTTGCGATCGTAATAAGTTAGAGTCCATTTGTTTGTGTTTCCATCTACTCTCTTTTGGTGTGATCAACCAATCATATGGCCAGTGTGTAAGGTAAGGTCCGGAAAAGAGAAGTCATTTGTTGGGCCGTCACAGACCATGTGACTAACTGCAATAGTGAGCGTATACAATAAGGGGCCCATTTAACAAGCTCCGTATGGTGCCCGTGTTTCTGGCGAGTCTTCAGACTCATCAGAAACAGCAGTTATGAAGCAGCGGTCACAAAGACCACTGCTCCGTAACGCTGTCCGCCGGCTCTGAGCAGGCGGACAGGAATCGCCAGAAATCAACCCGATGTATGTAGTATGTATGTTTGTATAATGTGTATGTAGTATGTATGTTTGTGTAATGTGTATGTAGTATGTATGTTTGTGTAATGTGTATGTAGTATGTATGTTTGTGTAATGTGTATGTAGTATGTATGTTTGTGCAATATGTATGTAGTATGTATGTATGTGTAATGTGTATGTAGTATGTATGTTTGTGTAATGTGTATGTAGTATGTATGTTTGTGTAATGTGTATGTAGTATGTATGTTTGTGTAATGTGTATGTAGTATGTATGTTTGTGTAATGTGTATGTAGTATGTATGTTTGTGTAATGTGTATGTAGTATGTATGTTTGTGTAATGTGTATGTAGTATGTATGTTTGTGTAATGTGTATGTAGTATGTATGTGTAATGTGTATGTAGTATGTATGTTTGTATAATGTGTATGTAGTATGTATGTTTTTATAATGTGTATGTAGTATGTATGTTTTTATAATGTGTATGTAGTATGTATGTTTGTGTAATGTGTATGTAGTATGTATGTGTAATGTGTATGTAGTATGTATGTATGTGTAATGTGTATGTAGTATGTATGTATGTTTGTGCAATATGTATGTAGTATGTATGTATGTGTAATGTGTATGTAGTATGTATGTATGTTTGTGCAATATGTATGTAGTATGTATGTATGTGCAATGTGTATGTAGTATGTATGTATGTTTGTGCAATATGTATGTAGTATGTATGTTTGTGTAATGTGTATGCAGTATGTATGTATGTGCAATGTGTATGTAGTATGTATGTATGCATGTGTAATGTGTATGTAGTATGTATGTATGTGTATGTAGTATGTATGTTTGTGTAATGTGTATGTAGTATGTATGTTTGTGTAATGTGTATGTAGTATGTATGTATGTATGTTTGTATAATGTGTATGTAGTATGTATGTATGTGTAATGTGTATGTAGTATGTATGTATGTATGTTTGTGCAATATGTATGTAGTATGTATGTTTGTGTCATATGTATGTAGTATGTATGTTTGTGTAATGTGTATGTAGTATGTATGTATGTATGTGCAATGTGTATGTAGTATGTATGTATGTATGTGCAATGTGTATGTAGTATGTATGTATGTGTAATGTGTATGTAGTATGTATGTTTGTGTAATGTGTATGTAGTATGTATGTTTGTGTAATGTGTATGTAGTATGTATGTATGTGTAATGTGTATGTAGTATGTATGTTTGTGTAATGTGTATGTAGTATGTATGTATGTGTAATGTGTATGTAGTATGTATGTTTGTGTAATGTGTATGTAGTATGTATGTATGTTTGTGTAATGTGTATGTAGTATGTATGTTTGTGTAATGTGTATGTAGTATGTATATTTGTGTAATATGTATGTGTAATGTGTATGTAGTATGTATGTAGTGTGTGTGTGTATATGTGTGTATGTATGTTTGTGTAATGTGTATGTAGTATGTATATTTGTGTAATATATATGTATGTATGTGTAATGTGTATGTAGTATGTATGTAGTGTGTGTGTATATGTGTGTATGTATGTTTGTGTAATGTGTATTGTTACGGTTGCCTCCAGGCTGGCTGGAAGTTGGACCGTAGAAAAGGATGCTCCTAGCGCTCACCAAAGAATCATCAGCACCATCGTCAGCAATCCCTGTAGTGATATTAGCTGGCCCCTACAAACATGAGTCAAAGCTGCAAGTTAGAGGGACAGAAATAGGTCTGATGTGCTGGAGCACACAGCCTGCTTTTTATTGAGGTTACATGCAAACAGGACACTCTCAGGGGGAGGCATAAAATCCCCCATCACACATTTGATATTAGATAGAGAGACACTCCCTTTGACAGGCCACAACATTACTTCAGCAGATAACATTACACACAATAAAACAATGCAGTCCACCTTATCAATACTAGTCTGATTAGACAATGGGAAAGTTGATCACTAAACCTAATTAGAGCTAATCCCAGCAGACTTGTATTTAGAATAGGTTTCTTGAAGCT
This sequence comes from Bombina bombina, assembly GCF_027579735.1. Lineage (NCBI taxonomy): Eukaryota > Metazoa > Chordata > Amphibia > Anura > Bombinatoridae > Bombina > Bombina bombina. The sequence continues at coordinate 640,489,866 of NC_069505.1, read as the reverse complement.
GAACAAAATTTAACTCTTAATGGCACACAATGAAACTGAACCAAGTGGGAGAAAGCCAGGGACAAGTCATTTCACAGGTCTGGGGACATAGTCTTAAAGGGGCATTGTTCATCAAAGTCACAATATGTCCCCAGATGGTTCTTAAAGGGCCACACACACCCAACAAAAGTCAATATGTCCTCAGGGGCACAATCTTCCAGGGGCCATAGTCATGTGGAAGGAGGCTGGCAAATAGGCTTCTCCAAAATCCAGGGAAGCAGGGCAATTTTTCATTTAAAGGGCCAGTTACAAACAGCAGTTTGTAACATATCTCCCCTTTTGGAGGGAGACTAACCAGGCACCTGACCTTCTGCCGGTCAGTGCCCAAGTTAGTCTCGCAACCCACCCACAAATAATCGCTAGCAGCAAAGTAGCCCCCCCACAATACGTAGTACTGGCCTGTAAGTTCCAGGTTGCAGGATGAAAGTGTAGCATCCTCGGCCTTCCTGGCGCAGCTGGGCAAATAGCTGATGGTACTTGGGGGGCAGAGGCCAGCGGCACTCTGCCCTGGTGCCAGCGCTTCTGCTGGGGTGAGGGGTTTGCAGGTCAGTTCTGTAACAAGGACAAGGTCTGTAGGGCAGAGGCCAGCAGCGCTCTGTCCTGATGCCAGCTCTTCTGCTGGGGGAATTGGGGCATAGTCCTGCCCGGTGGCAAAGGGAACGTGGGGGTCAGTGGGGGCCAACATCTCCACTGTTAACCCTGGGCCCAAGTTAGGAGTTAGCTGGGGAGGGGGAGATTGGCTTACCTCCTCCTCCTGATACTCCGGCGGCCGTTGGGAAGGGAGGTCGATGCTCTCCGCTTCCTGTGGAACATGCTGCGGCTGGGGAGAGAGACCGGTTGTCTCCTCTCCCTGGAAGGCACACTCCGGCTGGGGAGGGAGGTCGATGCTCTCCCCTCCCTGTAGCTGGGTCTGTCGCTGGGGATCTGGGCCGCCTGCCCAGCATCCCTGTAGGGCCGGTAGAGAGACTGCAGTCCCATCTCCACCTGCCTGCTGGGGGTCCTCCCAGGACCAGTCTATGAGGCCTGCTGCCTCTGGTATCTCTGGTTGGGGTTGGGGAAGGAGACCAGTTGTCTCTTCCCTCTGCACAGTATACTGCCGCTGGGGAGGGAGGTCGCTGCTCCCCTCTCCCTGTGGAACATGCTGCGGCTGGGGAGAGAGACCAGGTGTCCATACCCTCAAACTCCACAGTTGGCGTTCAAAGGCTCGTGCCGCTTTGTTCTCCGTATCCAATTCCCGGATGATGCGACTGACTACCTCCTGCGCAGGGTCTGGACCATATCGGACTAGCCGCCTCTTTACCTCTGGAACGAAATCCGCGCCCTCATAGCGACGGATCCGGTTGAGGTGCTCTTCACATGGTTCTGACCAGTATCTTGTCAGCTCCATGCTGCTGTAGGTAGGGACGCTGTGCAGTGGCTAGCGTTGCCCTCAATAACTTTCCTACGATACCAGTGCTGTTGTGGTGCTGCTCCTTGCGCTAGGACGCCAATCCCACCGCTGCCACCAAATGTTACGGTTGCCTCCAGGCTGGCTGGAAGTTGGACCGTAGAAAAGGATGCTCCTAGCGCTCACCAAAGGAGCAGCAGCACCGTGGACACTATAACTGCTGCGTAGCCACCATAAGTAATGCAGACTCTATGAACCACCGCTGCTGGGCTGGTATCTCGCCGTCTGCTCTGCGCCGTGGACCTACAACCAGGCTCCAGTAGGTGAACCTCTTCCTTCTGTAGCAATCCCTGTAGCTAAGGGAGTATGAAGAGCATAGCAATCCCTGTAGTGATTATAAGCTGTATCCTACAAACATGAGTCAAAGCTGCAAGTTAGAGGGACAGAAATAGGTCTGATGTGCTGGAGCACACAGCCTGCTTTTTATTGAGGTTACATGCAAACAGGACACTCTCAGGGGGAGGCATAAAATCCCCCATCACACATTTGATATTAGATAGAGAGACACTCCCTTTGACAGGCCACAACATTACTTCAGCAGATAACATTACACACAATAAAACAATGCAGTCCACCTTATCAATACTAGTCTGATTAGACAATGGGAAAGTTGATCACTAAACCTAATTAGAGCTAATCCCAGCAGACTTGTATTTAGAATAGGTTTCTTGAAGCTGAACAAAATTTAACTCTTAATGGCACACAATGAAACTGAACCAAGTGGGAGAAAGCCAGGGACAAGTCATTTCACAGGTCTGGGGACATAGTCTTAAAGGGGCATTGTTCATCAAAGTCACAATATGTCCCCAGATGGTTCTTAAAGGGCCACACACACCCAACAAAAGTCAATATGTCCTCAGGGGCACAATCTTCCAGGGGCCATAGTCATGTGGAAGGAGGCTGGCAAATAGGCTTCTCCAAAATCCAGGGAAGCAGGGCAATTTTTCATTTAAAGGGCCAGTTACAAACAGCAGTTTGTAACATGTATGTAGTATGTATATTTGTGTAATATATATGTATGTATGTGTAGTGTGTATGTAGTATGTATGTAGTGTGTGTGTATATGTTTGTGTATGTATGTTTGTGTAATGTGTATGTAGTATGTATGTTTGTGTAATGTGCATATATATTTGTGTATGTGTGTATTCTGTGTATATGTGTGTGTGTATGTATGTATGTTTGTATAGTGTGTATGTATATTTGTGTGTATGTATGTATATTTGTGTAGTGTGTATGTATATTTGTGTAATGTGTATGTGTGTATTCTGTGTATATGTGTGTGTGTATGTAGTATGTATGTTTGTGTAATGTGTATGTATGTTTGTGTAATGTGTATGTAGTATGTATGTAGTGTGTGTGTATATGTTTGTGTGTAGTGTGTATGTATGTTTGTGTAATGTGTATGTATGTATGTGTAATGTGTATGTAGTATGTATGTATGTTTGTGCAATATGTATGTAGTATGTATGTTTGTGCAATATGTATGTAGTATGTATGTTTGTGTCATATGTATGTAGTATGTATGTTTGTGTAATGTGTATGTAGTATGTATGTATGTGTATGTAGTATGTATGTATGTGTAATGTGTATGTAGTATGTATGTAGTGTTAGAAGAAAGAAAAACGAGGAACTGCAGGCTCTGTTTTCCAAAGTGGTTAGTTTAATGAACAGTCTAGTGAGATACACAGTCACAGTGTGCAGGGCTGGATCTGACGCGTTTCCCGCATGCTCACATGCGCTTCATCAGAGATCTGATGAAGCGCATGTGTATGTATGTATGTTTGTGTAATGTGTATGTAGTATGTATGTTTGTGTAATGTGTATGTAGTATGTATGTTTGTATAATGTGTATGTAGTATGTATGTTTGTGTAATGTGTATGTAGAATGTATGTTTGTGTAATGTGTATGTAGTATGTATGTATGTTTGTATAATGTGTATGTAGTATGTATTTTTGTGTAATGTGTATGTAGTATGTAGTATGTATGTATGTGTAATGTGTATGTAGTATGTATGTATGTTTGTGCAATATGTATGTAGTATGTATGTTTGTGTCATATGTATGTAGTATGTATGTTTGTGTAATGTGTATGTAGTATGTATGTATGTATGTGCAATGTGTATGTAGTATGTATGTATGTGTAATGTGTATGTAGTATGTATGTTTGTGTAATGTGTATGTAGTATGTATGTATGTTTGTGTAATGTGTATGTAGTATGTATGTTTGTATAATGTGTATGTAGTATGTATGTTTGTATAATGTGTATGTAGTATGTATGTTTGTGTAATGTGTATGTAGTATGTATGTTTGTGTAATGTGTATGTAGTATGTATGTTTGTATAATGTGTATGTAGTATGTATGTTTGTATAATGTGTATGTAGTATGTATGTTTGTATAATGTGTATGTAGTATGTATGTTTGTGTAATGTGTATGTAGTATGTATGTTTGTATAATGTGTATGTAGTATGTATGTTTGTGCAATATGTATGTAGTATGTATGTATGTGTAATGTGTATGTAGTATGTATGTATGTGTAATGTGTATGTAGTATGTATGAATGTGTATGTAGTATGTATGTATGTTTGTGCAATATGTATGTAGTATGTATGTTTGTGCAATATGTATGTATGTGTAATGTGTATGTAGTATGTATGTATGTTTGTGCAATATGTATGTAGTATGTATGTATGTGCAATGTGTATGTAGTATGTATGTATGTTTGTGCAATATGTATGTAGTACGTATGTTTGTGTAATGTGTATGCAGTATGTATGTATGTGCAATGTGTATGTAGTATGTATGTATGTGTAATGTGTATGTAGTATGTATGTATGTGTATGTAGTATGTATGTTTGTGTAATGTGTATGTAGTATGTATGTTTGTGTAATGTGTATGTAGTATGTATGTATGTTTGTATAATGTGTATGTAGTATGTATGTATGTGTAATGTGTATGTAGTATGTATGCATGTGTAATGTGTATGTAGTATGTATGTATGTATGTGTAATGTGTATGTAGTATGTATGTATGTGTAATGTGTATGCAGTATGTATGTATGTGCAATGTGTATGTAGTATGTATGTATGTATGTGTAATGTGTATGTAGTATGTATGTGTATGTAGTATGTATGTTTGTGTAATGTGTATGTAGTATGTATGTTTGTGTAATGTGTATGTAGTATGTATGTATGTTTGTATAATGTGTATGTAGTATGTATGTATGTATGTGAAATGTGTATGTAGTATGTATGTATGTATGTATGTGTAATGTGTATGTAGTATGTATGTATGTATGTTTGTGCAATATGTATGTAGTATGTATGTTTGTGTCATATGTATGTAGTATGTATGTTTGTGTAATGTGTATGTAGTATGTATGTATGTGCAATATGTATGTATGTATGTGTAATGTGTATGTAGTATGTATGTATGTGTAATGTGTATGTAGTATGTATGTTTGTGTAATGTGTATGTAGTATGTATGTTTGTGTAATGTGTATGTAGTATGTATGTTTGTGTAATGTGTATGTAGTATGTATGTTTGTGTAATGTGTATGTAGTATGTATGTTTGTGTAATGTGTATGTAGTATGTATGTTTGTGTAATGTGTATGTATGTATGTATGTGTAATGTGTATGATGTATGTATGTTTGTGTAATGTGTATGTAGTATGTATATTTGTGTAATATGTATGTATGTGTAATGTGTATGTAGTATGTATGTAGTGTGTGTGTATATGTGTGTATGTATGTTTGTGTAATGTGTATGTAGTATGTATATTTGTGTAATATGTATGTATGTGTAATGTGTATGTAGTATGTATGTAGTGTGTGTGTATATGTGTGTATGTATGTTTGTGTAATGTGTATGTAGTATGTATATTTGTGTAATATATATGTATGTATGTGTAGTGTGTATGTAGTATGTATGTAGTGTGTGTATATGTTTGTGTATGTATGTTTGTGTAATGTGTATGTAGTATGTATGTTTGTGTAATGTGCATGTATATTTGTGTATGTGTGTATTCTGTGTATATGTGTGTGTGTATGTATGTTTGTATAGTGTGTATGTATATTTGTGTGTGTATGTATGTATATTTGTGTAGTGTGTATGTATATTTGTGTAATGTGTATGTGTGTATTCTGTGTATATGTGTGTGTGTGTATGTAGTATGTATGTTTGTGTAATGTGTATGTATGTTTGTGTAATGTGTATGTAGTATGTATGTAGTGTGTGTGTATATGTTTGTGTGTAGTGTGTATGTATGTTTGTGTAATGTGTATGTATGTGTAATGTGTATGTAGTATGTATGTATGTTTGTGCAATATGTATGTAGTATGTATGTTTGTGCAATATGTATGTAGTATGTATGTTTGTGTCATATGTATGTAGTATGTATGTTTGTGTAATGTGTATGTAGTATGTATGTATGTGTATGTAGTATGTATGTATGTGTAATGTGTATGTAGTATGTATGTTTGTGTAATGTGTATGTAGAATGTATGTTTGTGTAATGTGTATGTAGTATGTATGTATGTTTGTATAATGTGTATGTAGTATGTATGTTTGTGTAATGTGTATGTAGTATGTATGTATGTTTGTATAATGTGTATGTAGTATGTATGTTTGTAATGTGTATGTAGTATGTATGTTTGTGTAATGTGTATGTAGTATGTATGTATGTGCAATGTGTATGTAGTATGTATGTATGTGTAATGTGTATGTAGTATGTATGTATGTGTAATGTGTATGTAGTATGTATGTATGTGTAATGTGTATGTAGTATGTATGTATGTGTAATGTGTATGTAGTATGTATGTATGTGTAATGTGTATGTAGTATGTATGTATGTGTAATGTGTATGTAGTATGTATGTATGTGTAATGTGTATGTAGTATGTATGTATGTGTAATGTGTATGTAGTATGTATGTTTGTGTAATGTGTATGTAGTATGTATGTATGTTTGTGTAATGTGTATGTAGTATGTATGTTTGTGTAATGTGTATGTAGTATGTATATTTGTGTAATATGTATGTATGTGTAATGTGTATGTAGTATGTATGTATGTGTAAAGACAGTGGAGGGCAGCATAGCCCAGAACGACCATAATAATTAAGGCCCTTAGGAGTGTGCTGCTGTGAAGGTTGCAACAATGTTGCATTAGTGAGGGTGGGGTTTAGCTTACCTTTAAGTAGTCAGCTCCCAAGGCCCAAACCCTCTTTTCCAGCTCGTCTTCACAGCGTCAGGATCATCTGTCAGGAGTCCTGTGGAAGAAGATGTCGGAATTAGATGAGCTGGTGATCGATGAGTTTAACTCTGGAGAAGATGTGGTGCAGCCTTCCCCCCCTCGCCCGGTGAGTCGTCCCCCGGGGTCTAGCCTGTATCCCGAAGTTATGGTTGTCTCTCCCTCTCCCTCCCCTCCTTTAATTCCCCTTTCAGTGGTAAAGGTGGGTCCCCAAGTAGCAGAGGGGGTTGTGGTAGGGGAGCAGGGCCCTGTTCTTGGCGGGGGGGGAGGCCGTATCTGATCCGGTCATTCTTACCGGTGAGGCGGTCTCCACGGCGGTAGCGCTGCTCCAATCTTTGGCAGCGGTGCTTTCCGGCGGGGGGCTGGCATCCCAGGGAGGCCCTCCGGCTTCGGTTTGCGCGCCGGCGTCCACGCGGGTATCCATGGCTCCTTCAGAGCCCGTCTCTTCCGGTTTGGCCGTTTCCGGTGACGTCACTTCCGGTGACGTCACGTTTGGGAACGCCATTCCGGAATCCAGAGGCAAGCGGGCAGCATCGTCGTCTCCGCCGGGGTACACAGGTAAGAGAGGGGTACCCCGGGGGGGGGGGGGCGACGCCCGCGGGGGGTGCGCAGCGAGGCTCAATTACTCAGCGCCCGCGAGGGGACACTGATTTGGCGGCCATTGAAAGGGGTAGAAGGTTGCATGAGGGATCTCATGAGCAGGCCGCAAGCCTGACCGGGGGTATGTTAGCACTTGATGGTGCTCCGATCAGAGCAAATGGTGTGTCTGAGGGGCAAGTGGTTTCTGAGGGGCAAGGAACGAGGGCACGTTCGCCCGGGAGGGCCCAGATTGGGGAAACAGGCATTAATGAGCAGGCCGCAGGCCTGACGGGGAATATGCCTACTGCGCAACAAGTCGCAGGGCCTCAGGCCGCAATCGCGCAGGCCGGGGGCAAGCGTCGGCCCGCGAATACATCGCGGCCTAGCAGACGCCGTAGTACTGCGTCACGCAGCAAACGTAGCGCCCGACAAGGTGCGCGGGCGGCGCCCGCGGGTGTGGCCCTCAGCGGGGCTCCACCAGGTGTTGTTACTAGGGCTTCAGCAAAGAAAGGCCCAGTTATCACGCCCAGTCTATGTCGGGGCACGCAGGCTGCGACTGAACAGAGTAGACAAGTGCAGTTTGCTAATGCAGTGATGAATGTGCGTATGGCTGATATGGTTGATGATGGTATTGAGGAGTGTGGCAGTGATCACAGGAGCCCCAGTCCCCTAGGGTCCCGTGGTAATGTGGTTAGTGGGCCTTCGTCCCCTTCCCTGGGTACTCCTCTTTCACATTTTTCTCCACAGATCATTATGGAACCCAGAACTGCATTACTGCCACTCCAGGCCACCCCCAGTGCCGTGGAAAGGGAGCCACAGTCTCAGGAACAGCCGTCCACTTCTTCTGGTCCTGTCCCGGCGCAACGCCTCTTGGGAGCTGGTAAGCACACTATTACTTTTGAACGTAGTGTTTTAAGTTCATCCTCAGATGATTCAGGTTCTGAAAGTGATAGATCCCTGGGGTTGGAAGCGAAAGGGCAAAAAAGAATGTATAGGATGGTGAAATGGTTAGTGGAAGAAAGGAAGGCTATGGGTCTCCCCCTCCCCCCTGGTTCATCCCGCATAGAGCCCACTGTTCCTATGTTGACACCTCCTGCGTCAACAGACTTAGTTAGCCCGGTTATGGGGAACAGGCGCAGGGCAGCTATACATGGGGACACTGACACATGGCCTGCGTTTAGCCTCCATGAACATCTCAAATCTAAGATGGTTCGGCGCATTCAGGGTGGGAGGTACGTGCACATGTTTGAGCTTTCTGCGGAGGCTTATCGCCAGAAAGAAATGGCGGATGATGGCACGGGCACGAAAAAATTTAAACGTCCTGATTCCTATGAGGAATGGCGCAAGTGCTTTAGGGTTTATGCGTCCTGTTATATCTCTAAATTTCCCGATCAAGCTTTGAACATCCTGAAATATCAGGATTCCATTGAAACAGTGTACGAGAAGTACAGGGATGGAGCTTGGCGGGATTACGACGCTGCCTTCCATAGAAAGATGGTTGGGAACCCTCTTCTTACTTTCGGTGACGTTGATTCGCGTTTGTGGGCGCAATTGGGTCCTGAAAAACAGGCGGCGCCTGCTATAGTAGTCAGAGCATCAGGGGGCATTAAGGCCTCGCAGCGCTCTCGACGGCGGGCCACAGGGGTGTGCTGGCGCTTCCAGGACAAATCGTGTACCAGGGGAGCGGCATGCGCATTTCGGCACGCGTGCAGAACCTGCGGTGGCGGCCACTCGGGGTCTGAGTGTACCAGAACCCAGGACGCGGGTCGTTCCCAGGAGAGACCAGCAGCCGGCTCCAAACCTTTCCCTGTCGGAAAGGGCGGCCACACCTCTGAAGGTGGCCGTAATTGAGAAGTTTACCCATTTAAGGAGGCCGCCTTGCTGCTTGGTGGCGGTCTGCGGTCGGGATTTGTTATCCCAGTCGGATCGCACGTGGAGGGTTCCTTGTCACGCAGGAACCTAAAATCCGCGTATCAGTTTCCCGGGGTTTTGCGGGATAAACTGAATAAAGAAATTGGGTTGGGTCGTATGGCAGGCCCATTTGAGGATATTCCCCTCCCAGGGCTGGTTGTATCACCCTTGGGGGTAGTTCCAAAAAAGGAGCCGGGTAAATTCCGGCTCATCCAACATCTGTCCTTCCCGAAGGGTCGTTCGGTGAATGACGCCATCCCCCCTAAACTGAGCTCAGTTTTTTACCAATCATTTGATGAGGCATTGGGGCTAGTTCGCAGGGCGGGGGCCGGAGCTCTGATGGCAAAGCTGGATATAGAATCCGCCTTCCGGCTCCTGCCCATTCACCCCTCCTCTTTTAGGCTTATGGGGTGCTATTTTGAGGGGCAGTACTACGTGGACAAATGCTTGCCCATGGGGTGCTCAATTTCGTGTGCCTACTTCGAGGCTTTCAGCTGCTTCTTGCACTGGGCCATTGCGGAGGTGGCCGGATTCGACGGCCTGGCACACTATTTGGATGATTTTCTGCTGGTTGGGCGGACAGGATCATCTGAGTGTGCTTTCCTGATGAAAGTCACTAGGTTTCTAATGGATAGAATGGGAGTTCCTCTGGCGGAGGACAAGTCCCAGGGTCCTTGCACGTGCCTTACTTTTTTGGGCATTGAAGTTGATTCGGTGGCAGAGCAGTGCCGTCTGCCACATGAAAAAGTTCAGCGCATGTTGGAGTCAGTACGCGCTATGAGAACGGAGCTGTATAGCTCCGTAAAAGATCTTCAAATCCTATTGGGTTTGCTGAACTTTGCCGGCAGGATTATTCCTATGGGTAGAATATTCCTCCGCAGGCTCGAGAGGCAGCTGTGCGGAAAAAGATCGCAGACCCGGAGGTTCCGGGTGTCTGCTGAGATGGTGGAAGATCTTAAGGTCTGGGAAGATTTTCTTCTCCACTTTAATGGGATCTGTCTGTGGCGGGAGGTTGTTCCTTCTAACGCAGCGATCCAGTTGTTCACTGATGCGGCTGGGTCCCACGGGTACGGGGCTTTCTTGGCCGGGCAATGGAGCGCTGGCCCATGGCCCGCCGCGTGGATAGAAAGAGGCTTGGTCAGGAACCTATGCCTTCTTGAGCTGTTTCCCATACTGGTTGCTCTTGACATTTGGGGCAATCAGCTTCGCGACCGTGAGGTGGTTTTCTGGACAGATAACATGAGCGTTGTTTATGCTGTTAACAGACTATCATCTAGTTCCCCTCCGGTTGTGCGGTATTTGAGACTGTTGGTGCTGAGGTGTCTGCACCTGAATATTGTGTTCCGTGCTAAGCATGTTCCGGGCGTCCAGAATAGGATTGCTGATGCGCTCTCCCGTTTTCAATGGGAAGCATTTTATGCTCTGGTGCCCGATGCGGACACTAACGGATTGTCCTGTCCCACTTACTTATGGCAGGTGGCGCTGGATGGGGCCCCTTGATTGCGATGGTGCGGGCTTCCCTCGCTCCGTCTACCTGGGCTACGTATGTGAAATACTGGACGGAGTGGATCGCCTTTTGTGACTTCAGGTGCCGTCCCTCCTGTGACGGGGACCAGTGGGGCTTGCTTGAATGGATTACCGAACTTAAAGGTAATGGTGTTTTGAAGACTGCGATGGGTTCACGCCTGGCGGCAGTGTCCTTTTTCTGCAAGTTGTATGGGCTTGTTGACACCTCGAAGACCTTCCTGGTTAGGCAGGTACTTCGAGGCTGGGGGCGTATGGCCCCCAGGGTCAGGGATTTCAGGGAACCAGTTACCATTGAGCGTCTGGTAACGTTGTGCCGAGTTTTGCCGGCGGTCTGTTCATCCGCCTACGAAACTGCCCTATTCTCAGCCACCTTTGGGCTGGCTTTTCACGGGGCTCTTAGGGTAGGGGAAATTGTCCCGCCCTCTAAGAAAAAGACGGGCGGCCTTTTGCTGCCTCATGTCAGAGACGATGGGTCGTCTATCTTGGTCTTTCTTCCCAGATCCAAAACTGACCAAGAAGGGAGAGGTGCCTGGTTGGCTTTGCCAGCCCATGATGAATCTGTTTGCTGCCCGGTCAGACTGGTTAAAGCCTATATGGACGTGCGTCCTGAGGGTTTCTCACAATTTCTAGTTCACGAGGACGGTTCCCCGTTGACTAGATTCCAGTTTAGGAAGGTGTTGGCCTGGGCAGCATCAAGGGCAGGTCTTGATCCCAGGGTCATTGCTCCCCATTCCTTTAGGGTGGGCGCGGCCACCACTGCCGCTAGTTTAGGATGGTCGGCTGACCATATTAGAGCTCTGGGGAGATGGAGGTCGCAAAGGTATCTTTTATACGTTAGGCCTTTGACTGTTTAGAAGTTATTATGTTTTGCAGATGCAATGGTTAACCTCTGTTTCTTTTCTTAGGACCAAGGAGCGGTCCACTGAGAGTATGGATTACGGGGCATTCGTACATCCACTGGGCGGAGCTTCGGGCGATCGCGAGACCTGATGGGCGTCAGCTGGGGTTCCCCTCTTCCCGAGTCACTGTTAGGTGGTTAGGGCGCAGGGGGCTTACGTGGCAGGCTCTGCCTGAGTTGCTGCAGGGGGCCTTGCGCAGGTGGGAGAAACCCCATGTACTTATCATCCACGCAGGTGGAAATTATATGGGGCTCCTACCGTGCAAGCAGCTCAGTGCGGTTATTCAGTCGGATCTGCGCACGATTCAGGCATGGATTCCCCAAGTCAGGATAGGATGGTCTAACATCATCCCCAGGATAGAATGGCGCCATATGCAGTCTCATCGCGCAGCTTTTCAGGTCCGCAAGAAAATTAACAGAGAAGTGAGGATTTTCTTAGGGCAGTCAGGAGGGTTTGTTGTGGAACATGGGAACATATAAACGGCTGAGAGGTGCCTCTACAGAAGGGACGGGGTGCACCTCTCTGAGAGGGGCATTGACCTGTTCCTTTGTAATTTGAGGCGTGCTATACTTAATCATCTATAGGTGTGGCGGCAAGAGGTGAGCCTGTTGGGCTATCTCTTGTGGCGGTTGGTCCGCGCCCCGGTTTGCCATCAGAGGTAGAGTGACGGCTGCCCAGGGGAGGGTGATCTCTGCAGGCGCGCGCCTGGGGTCCCTCCCATTCTAAGATGCCGAGAACTCCCTAAGCTTCTGCGGCAGCTGAGCTCCGCTTGTGTGGGCATTCACAGGCGCGGTCCATTCTTCCTAGCAGGGGGTTCCTACTCCTAACTAGATTGCCGCCACATGTTTTAGCTGGCCCCGTTGAGTCCAGCCGGTTCTCACGTTCTACAATAAATGCGACATTCGGGTCTTTTCCCATATATCTGTGTCTGCGTGGTTATTCAAGTATTACAGTTTTATGCAAAGTTATCTAAGAGTTATAGTTGTACATAGTTATGTTGTTGAGTCAGTTCTATGGCTCCAGTTATTATTTGTACATAGTTATGTGTTGAGCCAGTTTTATGGCTCCAGTTATTAAAGTTTTCCAGCAAGCCAGGAGGATAGGGCATTTAATTAAGACAGTGGAGGGCAGCATAGCCCAGAACGACCATAATAATTAAGGCCCTTAGGAGTGTGCTGCTGTGAAGGTTGCAACAATGTTGCATTAGTGAGGGTGGGGTTTAGCTTACCTTTAAGTAGTCAGCTCCCAAGGCCCAAACCCTCTTTTCCAGCTCGTCTTCACAGCGTCCCTCCCTCCCTCCCTGCACTTGTTCATACGGCAATCTTTAGGCTGCTACATCACCAGGGTGTTTCAGCTAGGTGTCCGAGGCTGGATGAGAGCTACGCGGCTTGTTTCCTTAAGTCCAAGGACGGTTGTTTTTGACTCCCCAGGTAGTGGCATGGAGACGCGTCTAGTCACACCTGGTCCTACTTCGGAGATCGTTACTTTACACCCTGGTTAGGCGGTTGGTCCGCGCCCCGGTTTGCCATCAGAGGTAGAGTGACGGCTGCCCAGGGGAGGGTGATCTCTGCAAGCGCGCGCCTGGGGTCCCTCCCATTCTAAGATGCCGAGAACTCCCTAAGCTTCTGCGGCAGCTGAGCTCCGCTTGTGTGGGCATTCACGGGCGCGGTCCATTCTTCCTAGCAGGGGGTTCCTACTCCTAACTAGATTGCCGCCACATGTTTTAGCTGGCCCCGTTGAGTCCAGCCGGTTCTCACGTTCTACAATAAATGCGACCTTCGGGTCTTTTCCCATATATCTGTGTCTGCGTGGTTATTCAAGTATTACAGTTTTATGCAAAGTTATCTAAGAGTTATAGTTGTACATAGTTATGTTGTTGAGTCAGTTCTATGGCTCCAGTTATTATTTGTACATAGTTATGTGTTGAGCCAGTTTTATGGCTCCAGTTATTAAAGTTTTCCAGCAAGCCAGGAGGATAGGGCATTTAATTAATTATGTGTATGTAGTATGTATGTTTGTGTAATGTGTATGTAGTATGTATGTATGTTTGTGTAATGTGTATGTAGTATGTATGTTTGTGTAATGTGTATGTAGTATGTATGTATGTGTAATGTGTATGTAGTATGTATGTTTGTGTAATGTGTATGTAGTATGTATGTATGTGTAATGTGTATGTAGTATGTATGTTTGTGTAATGTGTATGTAGTATGTATGTATGTGTAATGTGTATGTAGTATGTATGTTTGTGTAATGTGTATGTAGTATGTATATTTGTGTAATATGTATGTATGTGTAATGTGTATGTAGTATGTATGTAGTGTGTGTGTGTATATGTGTGTATGTAGTATGTATATTTGTGTAATATATAAGTATGTATGTGTAATGTGTATGTAGTATGTATGTAGTGTGTGTGTATATGTGTGTATGTATGTTTGTGTAATGTGTATGTAGTATGTATATTTGTGTAATGTGTATGTAGTATGTGTAATGTGTATGTAGTATGTATGTAGTGTGTGTGTGTATATGTGTGTATGTATGTTTGTGTAATGTGTATGTAGTATGTATATTTGTGTAATATATATGTATGTATGTGTAATGTGTATGTAGTATGTATGTAGTGTGTGTGTATATGTGTGTATGTATGTTTGTGTAATGTGTATGTAGTATGTATATTTGTGTAATATATATGTATGTATGTGTAGTGTGTATGTAGTATGTATGCAGTGTGTGTGTATATGTTTGTGTATGTATGTTTGTGTAATGTGTATGTAGTATGTATGTTTGTGTAATGTGTATGTATATTTGTGTAATGTGTATGTGTGTATTCTGTGTATATGTGTGTGTATGTTTGTATAGTGTGTATGTATATTTGTGTGTGTATGTATGTATATTTGTGTGTGTGTATGTATATTTGTGTAATGTGTATGTGTGTATTCTGTGTATATGTGTGTGTGTATGTAGTATGTATGTTTGTGTAATGTGTATGTATATTTGTGTAATGTGTATGTAGTATGTATGTATGTAGTGTGTGTGTATGTATGTTTGTGTAATGTGTATGTAGTATGTATGTAGTGTGTGTATATGTTTGTGTGTAGTGTGTATGTATGTTTGTGTAATGTGTATGTAGTATGTATGTATGTGTAATGTGTATGTAGTATGTATGTATGTGTGTGCAATATGTATGTATGTTTGTGCAATATGTATGTAGTATGTATGTATGTTTGTGCAATATGTATGTAGTATGTATGTTTGTGTCATATGTATGTAGTATGTATGTTTGTGTAATGTGTATGTAGTATGTATGTATGTGTAATGTGTATGTGGTATGTATGTATGTGTAATGTGTATGTAGTATGTATGTTTGTGTAATGTGTATGTAGTATGTATGTTTGTGTAATGTGTATGTAGTATGTATGTTTGTGTAATGTGTATGTAGTATGTATGTATGTTTGTATAATGTGTATGTAGTATGTATGTTTGTGTAATGTGTATGTAGTATGTATGTATGTGTAATGTGTATGTAGTATGTATGTATGTTTGTGCAATATGTATGTAGTATGTATGTTTGTGTCATATGTATGTAGTAAGTATGTTTGTGTAATGTGTATGTAGTATGTATGTATGTATGTATGTGCAATGTGTATGTAGCATGTATGAATGTGTAATGTGTATGTAGTATGTATGTATGTGTAATGTGTATGTAGTGTGTATGTAGTATGTATGTATGTGTAATGTGTATGTAGTATGTATGTTTATGTAATGTGTATGTAGTATGTATGTTTGTGTAATGTGTATGTAGTATGTATGTTTGTGTAATGTGTATGTAGTATGTATGTATGTGTAATGTGTATGTAGTATGTATGTTTGTGTAATGTGTATGTAGTATGTATGTATGTGTAATGTGTATGTAGTGTGTATGTAGTATGTATGTATGTGTAATGTGTATGTAGTATGTATGTATGTATGTGCAATGTGTATGTAGCATGTATGAATGTGTAATGTGTATGTAGTATGTATGTATGTGTAATGTGTATGTAGTGTGTATGTAGTATGTATGTATGTGTAATGTGTATGTAGTATGTATGTTTATGTAATGTGTATGTAGTATGTATGTTTGTGTAATGTGTATGTAGTATGTATGTTTGTGTAATGTGTATGTAGTATGTATGTATGTGTAATGTGTATGTAGTATGTATGTTTGTGTAATGTGTATGTAGTATGTATGTTTGTGTAATGTGTATGTAGTATGTATGTATGTTTGTGTAATGTGTATGTAGTATGTATGTATGTGTAATGTGTATGTAGTATGTATATTTGTGTAATATATATGTATGTATGTGTAATGTGTATGTAGTATGTATGTAGTGTGTGTGTATATGTGTGTATGTATGTTTGTGTAATGTGTATGTAGTATGTATATTTGTGTAATATATATGTATGTATGTGTAATGTGTATGTAGTATGTATGTAGTGTGTGTGTGTATATGTGTGTATGTATGTTTGTGTAATGTGTATGTAGTATGTATATTTGTGTAATATATATGTATGTATGTGTAATGTGTATGTAGTATGTATGTAGTGTGTGTGTATATGTGTGTATGTATGTTTGTGTAATGTGTATGTAGTATGTATATTTGTGTAATATATATGTATGTATGTGTAATGTGTATGTAGTATGTATGTAGTGTGTGTGTGTATATGTGTGTATGTATGTTTGTGTAATGTGTATGTAGTATGTATATTTGTGTAATATATATGTATGTATGTGTAGTGTGTATGTAGTATGTATGTAGTGTGTGTGTATATGTTTGTGTATGTATGTTTGTGTAATGTGTATGTAGTATGTATGTTTGTGTAATGTGTTTGTATATTTGTGTAATGTGTATGTGTGTATTCTGTGTATATGTGTGTGTGTATGTATGTATATTTGTGTAGTGTGTATGTATATTTGTGTGTGTATGTGTGTATATTTGTGTAGTGTGTATGTGTGTATTCTGTGTATATGTGTGTGTGTATGTATGTATATTTGTGTAGTGTGTATGTATATTTGTGTATGTATGTATATTTGTGTAGTGTGTATGTATATTTGTGTAATGTGTATGTGTGTATTCTGTGTATATGTGTGTATGTAGTATGTATGTTTGTGTAATGTGTGTATATTTGTGTAATGTGTATGTAGTATGTATGTATGTAGTGTGTGTATGTATGTTTGTGTAATGTGTATGTATTATGTATGTAGTGTGTGTGTATATGTTTGTGTGTAGTGTGTATGTATATTTGTGTAATGTGTATGTAGTATGTATGTATGTATGTTTGTGTAATGTGTATGCAGTATGTGTGTTTGTGTAATGTGTATGTAGTATGTATGTTTGTGTAATGTGTATGTAGTATGTATGTTTGTGTAATGTGTATGTAGTATGTATGTTTGTGTAATGTGTATGTAGTATGTATGTTTGTGTAATGTGTATGTAGTATGTATGTATGTGTAATGTGTATGTAGTATGTAGTATGTATGTTTGTGTAATGTGTATGTAGTATGTATATTTGTGTAATGTGTATGTAGTATGTATGTTTGTGTAATGTGTATGTAGTATGTATGTTTGTGTAATGTGTATGTAGTATGTATGTTTGTGTAATGTGTATGTAGTATGTATGTATGTGTAATGTGTATGTAGTATGTAGTATGTATGTTTGTGTAATGTGTATGTAGTATGTATGTTTGTGTAATGTGTATGTAGTATGTATGTTTGTGTAATGTGTATGTAGTATGTACATTTAGAATCCACCTGCAAGCGCTCCATGCAGCACAGGACAGTGCACTGTAGTTTAAAATGCTTTATTTTTCACAGCAACAACAAACAGGCAGTTCAGTTTCAAAATAGGGTAATCCTTGCTCTTCAGCAATGTTAAGTACTTTTTGTAAATATCAGTACTTTCAAGCATGTCCCAGCACTTCACAGCATTTCACAAGTGCTTTGTCAATATAATGTCCTTTACAGTTCACAGGAACAGAAGTCTTTAACAGACACAGCAGCTTCTGTAGCTGGGTAACGCTCTCTCCTAGGCCTCAGTCAGGCTCCTATTTAAACCCTCACAGCTTCTAATTAACCACACCTGTGATTAGCTGCTTAATCAAAACAACCGGAACTGGACAGCTTCACAGCTATCTGGGATAATGGCCCACCCTCTCTCCAATTAACCCAAACCCCAGGGATCCAGAACACAGTTTACCAACTGCATAATTTAATACACCCTCTCTCCAATTATCCCAAACCCCAGGGATCCAGAACACAGTTTACCAACTGCATAATCAAATACACCCTCTCTCCAATTATCCCAAACCCCAGGGACCCAGAACACAGTTTACCAACTGCATAATCAAATACACCCTCTCTCCAATTATCCCAAACCCCAGGGACCCAGAACACAGTTTACCAACTGCATAATCAAATACACCCTCTCTCCAATTATCCCAAACCCCAAGGACCCAGAACACAGTTTACCAACTAAATAATCAAATGCACCCTCTCTCCAATTATCCCAAACCCCAGGGACCCAGAACACAGTTTACCAACTAAGTAATCAAATACACCCTCTCTCCAATTATCCCAAACCCCAGGGACCCAGAACACAGTTTACCAACTGCATAATCAAATACACCCTCTCTCCAATTATCCCAAACCCCAGGGACCCAGAACACAGTTTACCAACTGCATAATCAAATACACCCTCTCTCCAATTATCCCAAACCCCAGGGACTCAGAACACAGTTTACCAACTGCATAATCAAATACACCCTCTCTCCAATTATCCCAAACCCCAGGGACCCAGAACACAGTTTACCAACTGCATAATCAAATACACCCTCTCTCCAATTATCCCAAACCCCAGGGATCCAGAACACAGTTTACCAACTGCATAATCAAATACACCCTCTCTCCAATTATCCCAAACCCCAGGGACCCAGAACACAGTTTACCAACTAAGTAATCAAATACACCCTCTCTCCAATTATCCCAAACCCCAGGGACCCAGAACACAGTTTACCAACTGCATAATCAAATACACCCTCTCTCCAATTATCCCAAACCCCAAGGACCCAGAACACAGTTTACCAACTAAATAATCAAATGCACCCTCTCTCCAATTATCCCAAACCCCAGGGACCCAGAACACAGTTTACCAACTAAGTAATCAAATACACCCTCTCTCCAATTATCCCAAACCCCAGGGACCCAGAACACAGTTTACCAACTGCATAATCAAATACACCCTCTCTCCAATTATCCCAAACCCCAGGGACCCAGAACACAGTTTACCAACTGCATAATCAAATACACCCTCTCTCCAATTATCCCAAACCCCAGGGACCCAGAACACAGTTTACCAACTGCATAATCAAATACACCCTCTCTCCAATTATCCCAAACCCCAGGGACCCAGAACACAGTTTACCAACTGCATAATCAAATACACCCTCTCTCCAATTATCCCAAACCCCAAGGACCCAGAACACAGTTTACCAACTAAATAATCAAATGCACCCTCTCTCCAATTATCCCAAACCCCAGGGACCCAGAACACAGTTTACCAACTAAGTAATCAAATACACCCTCTCTCCAATTATCCCAAACCCCAGGGACCCAGAACACAGTTTACCAACTGCATAATCAAATACACCCTCTCTCCAATTATCCCAAACCCCAAGGACCCAGAACACAGTTTACCAACTAAATAATCAAATGCACCCTCTCTCCAATTATCCCAAACCCCAGGGACCCAGAACACAGTTTACCAACTAAGTAATCAAATACACCCTCTCTCCAATTATCCCAAACCCCAGGGACCCAGAACACAGTTTACCAACTGCATAATCAAATACACCCTCTCTCCAATTATCCCAAACCCCAGGGACCCAGAACACAGTTTACCAACTAAGTAATCAAATACACCCTCTCTCCAATTATCCCAAACCCCAGGGACCCAGAACACAGTATATCAACTGCATAATCAAATACACACTCTCTCTCCCTATGTTTTTAACTGAAAGGAGAAATACCATGTAAAATATTTGGTCTTACATATCTTCCATTTATAACCAGGCCTTGCTTTCTGTCACAGTATGTATGTAGTGTGTGTGTATATGTGTGTGTAGTGTGTATGTATGTTTGTGTAATGTGTATGTAGTATGTATGCATGTTTGTGTAATATGTATGTAGTATGTATGTATGTTTGTGCAATGTATATGTAATATGCATGTATGTTTGTGTAACGTGTATGTAGTATGTATGTAGTCTGTGTATATGTGTGTGTAGTGTGTATGTATGTTTGTGCAATGTGTATGTAGTATGTATGTATGTTTGTGTAATGTGTATGTAGTATGTATGTTTGTGTAATGTATATATAGTATGCATGTATGTAGTCTTTGTGTATGTGTGTGTATGTATGTTTGTGTAATTTGTATGTAGTATGTATGTATGCTTGTGTAATGTGTATGTAGTATGTATATATGTAGTGTGTGTATATGTGTGTGTGTAGTGTGTATGTATGTTTGTGTAATGTGTATGTAGTATGTATGCATGTTTGTGTAATATGTATGTAGTATGTATGTATGTTTGTGCAATGTATATGTAATATGCATGTATGTTTGTGTAACGTGTATGTAGTATGTATTTATGCAGTCTGTGTGTATGTATGTTTTTGTAATGTGTATGTAGTATGTATGTAGTCTGTGTATATGTGTGTGTGTATATATGTTTATGTAATGTGTATTTTGTATGTATGTATGTATTTAGTCTGTGTATATGTGTGTGTAGTATGTGTGTATGTTTGAGTAATGTGTATGTAGTATGTATGTATGCAGCCTGTGTGTATGAGTGTGTAGTGTGTATGTATGTTTGTGTAATGTGTATGTAATATGTATGTATGTAGCCTGTGTATATGTGTGTATGTATGTTTGTGTAATGTGTATGTGGTATGATTGTATGTAGTCTGTGTATATATGTGTGTGTGTGTATGTTTGTGTAATGTTTATGTAGTATGATTGTATGTAGTCTGTGTATATGAGTGTGTAGTGTGTATGTATGTTTGTGTAATGTGTATGTAGTATATATGTATGCAGCCTGTGTGTATGTGTGTGTAGTGTGTATGTATGTTTGTGTAATGTGTATGTAGTATGTATGTAGGTAGTCTGTGTATATGTGTGTGTAGTATGTATGTATGTATGTTTGTGTAATGTGTAAGTAGTATATATGTATGTATATATATAGAGTGTGTGTATATGTGTGTGTGTAGTGTATGTATGTTTCTGTAATGTGTATGTAGTATGTATGTATGTTTGTGTAATGTGTATGTATTATATATGTATGTTTGTGTAATGTTTATGTAGTATGTATGTTTGTGCAATGTGTATGTATTATATATGTATGTTTGTGTAATGTTTATGTAGTATGTATGTTTGTGTAATGTGCATGTAGTACGTATGTATGCAGTGTGTGTGTATATGTGTGTCTGTATGTTTGTGTAATGTGTATGTAGTATTTATGTATGCAGTTTGTGTGTATGTATGTTTGTGTAATGTGTATGTAGTATGCATGTATGTTTGTGTAACGTGTATTCAGAATGTATGTATGTAGTCTGTGTATTTGTGTGTAGTGTTTATGTATGTTTGTGTAATGTGTATATAGTATGTATGTATGTTTGTGTAATGTATATGTAGTATGTATGTATGTAGTCTGTGTGTATGTGTGTGTAGTGTATATGTATGTTTGTGTAATGTGTATGTAGTATGTATGTATGCAGTTTGTGTGTATGTATGTTTGTGTAATGTGTATGTAGTATGTATGTTTGTGTAATGTGTATGTAGTATGCATGTATGTTTGTGTAACGTGTATGTAGTATGTATGCATGTAGTCTGTGTATATGTGTGTGTGTGTGTGTGTAGTGTTTATGTATGTTTTTGTAATGTCTATGTAGTATGTATGTTTGTGTAATGTGTATGTAGTATGTATGTATGTATGCAGTCTGTATGTGTGTAGTGTGCATGTATGTTTGTGTGATGTGTATGTAGTATGTATGTATGTATGCAGTCTGTGTGTATGTGTGTAGTATGAATATATGTTTGTGTAATGTGTATGAAGTATGTATGTATGTAGTCTGTGTATATGTGTGTGTAGTGTGTATGTATGTTTGTGTAATGTGTATGTGTGTAGTCTGTGTATATGTGTGTGTAGTGTGTATGTATGTTTGTGTAATGTGTATGTAGTATGTATGTATGTATGCAGTCTGTGTGTGTAGTATTTATGTAGGTTTCTGTAATGTGTATGTATACAGTCTGTGTGTATGTATGTTTGTGTAATGTGTATGTAATATCTATGTATGTATGCAGTCTGTGTGTGTGTATGTATGTATGTAGCCTGTGTGTATGTGTGTGCAGTGTGTATGTATGTTTGTGTAATGTGTATGTAGTATCTATGTATGTATGCAGTCTGTGTGCATGTGTGTGTAGTATATATGTATGTATGTGTGTGTAATATGTATGTATGTTTGTGTAATGTGTATGTAGTATGTATGCATGGGGCATGGCTTTATTTAAAGGGGTGGGGTCTAGAACCCCACCATCTTTAAAATTCACCAGCCGCCACTGGTGTTTGGGGTGCCCAGCTGTGTCAATCACGCTCATTTTGTGTTGTGAATAAATATCCCATGCAAGTCACATGCCTCTAGACAGATGCCTAGTTTACCTAATGTGAAATCTGGCTCTGATTATACCCCAGAACATACAGTATATTATTTATTTTATTTCTCTGTGTTCAGCAGTGATCAGTATTTCTAGGACTTGATTCTCACCAAGGCATTATCCCATACATAAAATGCAGCATGAAGAGGCTCAGTGAAGGTGGCAGTGAAGGTGTATAAGTGTCTGATCGGGACACATAGCTCATAAAAGGACAGACGCCCAGCCTCATAGTCCAGCAGTATTCCTAATCTGTCACATGATAGACGGTGAAGCAAATCAGTACGTACTGAGTCATGTACCACTGAAAGGATTCTCCACCCCCATCTGTACAAACACCAGGACTTGTTATTGTCTCCTATCGCAGATTCATCTCCTTTCCTCCTCATACTACTGCACCACATCCCTATTCTGTAGTGCCCCAATTCACTGGTCTCCACTTCCCAGTAATGGCGTCCTGAAGAAAAGGTTGTACTACTTAATACCTGAGGAAAATATGTAAATCTCTCAGGTGTGTCTGGTCGCTGATGGTCTACATCTGACCACAATGCAGTCTTCAAGTCATCAGATACAGTCACATCATTACGAGCTGAATTTATATCCAGTAATATGTCTGATGTCACCTTCATATAGATCTCTCTCTTTACATCATACACAATATCAGCTAAACCTGTATATAAGGTCACTGAGATCTGACCCTCATCGAAATGCCCCCCAGTCACCTTGTTATCACCTTTCTGTGTGACCTCATCATCTTCCTTCTCAGCACCACAAAAGTCATCTCTGTGTGATTCCTGTTCTTGTCGGACAGTTAATGGGTCAGTCATGTTGCACAGCTCCTCAAAATGACAAATCTTCCTGGTCAGCTCGTCCTTCTCTTTTTTCAGCTTCTGGATCAGATTAAAGCTTGGGAGTAAAACGTCCTGTTTCTGCCAGGTGACCTCACTCAGGACTCGCTTCTCTAGGTCTACCAGTTGTTTCCTGATGTCCCTAATCAGGGCACTGTGTTGGTCTGCTACACCAGCTGCTTTCTTTTGCACTCCTGTCCTGTGCTCCTGCAGACTCTGGACTCTTTTCTCAGCCTCCTCTCTCTTTGTGGTCAGTTTCTGCAAAACATCTCTCAGTTTCTCTTTCTTCTTCTCAGAAGCCTCATTCAGCAGCTCCACCTGGTGTCCCCTGTGCTCTCCGGCTAGGGAGCAGGACACAAAGATACAGTCAGCATCCTCAGTGCAGTAATATAACAGGAGCTTGTTATGTTTGGAGCATTTTCTGTTACCCAAGGAAGTGGTGGGTTCAGTTAAGACGTGTTCCTCAGATCTGCTGTGTGACCTCAGGTGGATACCACAAAAAGACTCCTCACACATCAGACATGATTTAGTAGCAGGGTGAGTACAGTAAGTGCAGAAGATCCCAGTCTCATTTACAGGCTCAGTAGGTTGAAAAGTCTCTGCTATATTTTGCTGCTCGGTGTTGCTACTGAGTTTACATTCAGGACAGAAATGCTCCCCCTCATCCTGGTTGTTCCTTGTTTTATTAAAACACCTCAGGAAGCAGTTATACCAACAGCTGAGAGGTTCAGGATCTATATAAAGGCTCTGGCAGACAGAACAAGTTAGCTCCTCTCTCAGATCAGCACACGCCATGTTGGTATCCTGTAGCTGGAAATAAAACTGAATGCCTCTTCTACAGTAGGACGGTGATGAGGTCATTATTGTGGAGTCAGCTTTCTGTTAACACTTTGAGTTCCACTCTGCTGTGTCTACTGTAAAAACTAACATAGCTGGTCAAGCTGTTAATTATTTTCTCTGTTACTTTTATTCCAAAATCCATAAATTATTTTTTTTACTGTTCTAATAAAAGAGGCACAAATGCCACAATACGCAGACAATTATAGTCTAGATTACAATATATATATTATGTGTGTAACTGTACTATGTAATGTATATTTATTAGATAGTGTTATTATGTGTGTAACTGTACTGTGTAATGTATATTTATTAGATAGTGTTATTATTAGTGTAACTGTACTGTGTAATGTATATTTATTAGATAGTGTTATTATGTGTGTAACTGTACTGTGTAATGCATATTTATTAGATAGTGTTACTATGTGTGTAACTATGCTGTGTGATGTATATTTATTAGATAGTGTTATTATGTGTGTAACTGTACTGTGTAATGTATTTTATTAGATAGTGTTATTATGTGTGTAACTGTACTGTGTAATGTATATTTATTAGATAGTGTTATTATGTGTGTAACTGTACTGTGTAATGTATATTTATTAGACAGTGTTATTATGTGTGTAACTGTACTGTGTAATGTATATTTATTAGATAGCGTTATTATGTGTATAACTGTACTGTGTAATGTATATTTATTAGATAGTGTTATTATGTGTGTAACTGTACTGTGTAATGTATATTTATTAGATAGTGTTATTATGTGTGTAACTGTACTGTGTAATGTATATTTATTAGATAGTGTTATTATGTGTTTAACTGTACTGTGTAATGTATATTTATTAGATAGCGTTATTATGTGTATAACTGTACTGTGTAATGTATATTTATTAGATAGTGTTATTATGTGTTTAACTGTACTGTGTAATGTATATTTATTAGATAGTGTTATTGTGTGTGTAACTGTACTATGTAATGTATATTTATTAGATAGTGTTATTATGTGTGTAACTGTACTGTGTAATGTATATTTATTAGATAGTGTTATTATGTGTTTAACTGTACTGTGTAATGTATATTTATTAGATAGCGTTATTATGTGTATAACTGTACTGTGTAATGTATATTTATTAGATAGTGTTATTATGTGTGTAACTGTACTGTGTAATGTATATTTATTAGATAGTGTTATTATGTGTGTAACTGTACTGTGTAATGTATATTTATTAGATAGTGTTATTATGTGTTTAACTGTACTGTGTAATGTATATTTATTAGATAGCGTTATTATGTGTATAACTGTACTGTGTAATGTATATTTATTAGATAGTGTTATTATGTGTTTAACTGTACTGTGTAATGTATATTTATTAGATAGTGTTATTGTGTGTGTAACTCTACTATGTAATGTATATTTATTAGATAGTGTTATTATGTGTGTAACTGTACTGTGTATTGTTATTAGATAGTGTTATTATAGTGTTATTATGTGTGTAACTGTACTGTGTATTGTTATTAGATAGTGTTATTATGTGTGTAACTGTACTGTGTATTGTTATTAGATAGTGTTATTATAGTGTTATTATGTGTGTAACTGTACTGTGTATTGTTATTAGATAGTGTTATTATGTGTGTAACTGTACTGTGTATTGTTATTAGATAGTGTTATTATAGTGTTATTATGTGTGTAACTGTACTGTGTATTGTTATTAGATAGTGTTATTATAGTGTTATTATGTGTGTAACTGTACTGTGTATTGTTATTAGATAGTGTTATTATGTGTGTAACTGTACTGTGTAATGTATATTTATTAGATAGTGTTATTATGTGTTTAACTGTACTGTGTAATGTATATTTATTAGATAGTGTTATTATGTGTGTAACTGTACTGTGTATTGTTATTAGATAGTGTTATTATGTGTGTAACTGTACTGTGTATTGTTATTAGATAGTGTTATTATGTGTGTAACTGTACTGTGTAATGTATATTTATTAGATAGTGTTATTATGTGTTTAACTGTACTGTGTAATGTATATTTATTAGATAGTGTTATTATAGTGTTATTATGTGTGTAACTGTACTGTGTATTGTTATTAGATAGTGTTATTATAGTGTTATTATGTGTGTAACTGTACTGTGTATTGTTATTAGATAGTGTTATTATGTGTGTAACTGTACTGTGTATTGTTATTAGATAGTGTTATTATAGTGTTATTATGTGTGTAACTGTACTGTGTATTGTTATTAGATAGTGTTATTATGTGTGTAACTGTACTGTGTATTGTTATTAGATAGTGTTATTATAGTGTTATTATGTGTGTAACTGTACTGTGTATTGTTATTAGATAGTGTTATTATAGTGTTATTATGTGTGTAACTGTACTGTGTATTGTTATTAGATAGTGTTATTATAGTGTTATTATGTGTGTAACTGTACTGTGTAATGTATATTTATTAGATGGTGTTATTATGTGTGTAACTGTACAGTGTAATGTATATTTATTAGATAGTGTTATTATGTGTGTAACTGTACTGTGTAATGTATATTTATTAGATAGTGTTATTATGTGTTTAACTGTACTGTGTAATGTATATTTATTAGATAGTGTTATTATGTGTGTAACTGTACTGTGTATTGTTATTAGATAGTGTTATTATGTGTGTAACTGTACTGTGTATTGTTATTAGATAGTGTTATTATAGTGTTATTATGTGTGTAACTGTACTGTTTATTGTTATTAGATAGTGTTATTATAGTGTTATTATGTGTCTAACTGTACTGTGTATTGTTATTAGATAGTGTTATTATGTGTGTAACTGTATTGTATATTGTTATTAGATAGAGTTATTATGTGTCTAACTGTACTGTGTATTGTTATTAGATAGTGTTATTATAGTGTTATTATGTGTGTAACTGTACTGTGTTGTTATTAGATAGTGTTATTATGTGTGTAACTGTACTGTGTATTGTTATTAGATAGTGTTATTATAGTGTTATTATATGTGTAACTGTACTGTGTATTGTTATTAGATAGTGTTATTATAGTGTTATTATGTGTGTAACTGTACTGTGTAATGTATATTTATTAGATAGTGTTATTATGTGTGTAACTGTACTGTGTAATGTATAGTTATTAGATAGTGTTATTATGTGTGTAACTGTACTGTGTAATGTATATTTATTAGATAGTGTTATTATGTGTGTAACTGTACTGTGTAATGTATATTTATTACATAGTGTTATTATGTGTGTAACTGTACTGTGTATTGTTATTAGATAGTGTTATTATGTGTGTAACTGTACTGTGTAATGTATATTTATTAGATGGTGTTATTATGTGTGTAACTGTACTGTGTAATGTATATTTATTAGATGGTGTTATTATGTGTGTAACTGTACTGCGTATTATTAGATAGTGTTATGTGTGTAACTGTACTGTGTATTGTTATTAGATAGTGTTATTATGTGTGTAACTGTACTGTGTAATGTATATTTATTAGATAGTGTTATTATGTGTGTAACTGTACTGTGTAATGTATATTTATTAGATAGTGTTATTATGTGTGTAACTGTACTGTGTAATCTATATTTATTAGATAGTGTTATTATGTGTGTAACTGTACTGTGTAATGTATATTTATTAGATGGTGTTATTATTTGTGTAACTGTACTGTGTAATGTATTGTTATTAGATAGTGTTATTATGTGTGTAACTGTACTGTGTAATGTATATTTATTAGATAGTATTATTATGTGTGTAAATGTATTCTGTAATGTATATTTATTAGATAGTGTTATTATGTGTGTAACTGTACTGTGTAATGTATATTTATTAGATAGTGTTATTATGTGTGTAACTGTACTGTGTAATGTATATATATTAGTGTTATGTGTGTAACTGTACTGTGTAATGTATATTTATTAGATTGTGTTATTATGTGTGTAACTGTACTGTGTAATGTATTGTTATTAGATAGTGTTATTATGTGTGTAACTGTACTGTGTAATGTATATTTATTAGATACTGTTATTATGTGTGTACTGTGTAATGTATATTTCTCTTGTTAAGTGTATCCAGTCCACGGATCATCCATTACTTGTGGGATATTCTCCTTCCCAACAGGAAGTTGCAAGAGGATCACCCACAGCAGAGCTGCTATATAGCTCCTCCCCTCACTGCCATATCCAGTCATTCTCTTGCAACTCTCAACAAAGATGGACGTAGTAAGAGGAGTGTGATGTTTTATACTTAGTTTATTCTTCAATCAAAAGTTTGTTATTTTTAAATGGTACCGGAGTGTACTGTTTATCTCAGGCAGTATTTAGAAGAAGAATCTGCCTGCATTTTCTATGATCTTAGCAGAAGTAACTAAGATCCATGGCTGTTCTCACATATTCTGAGGAGTGAGGTAACTTCAGAGATGGAATGGCGTGCAGGTTTTCCTGCAATAAGGTATGTGCAGTTAATATATTTCTAGGGATGGAATTTGCTAGAAAATGCTGCTGATACCGGATTAATGTAAGTAAAGCCTTAAATGCAGTGATAGCGACTGGTATCAGGCTTATTAACAGAGATACATACTCTTATAAAAGTGTAATATAAAACGTTTGCTGGCATGTTAATCGTTTTTATATATGTTTGGTGACAAAACTTATTGGGGCCTAGTTTTTTTCCACATGGCTGGTTTGATTTCTGCCTAGAGACAGTTTCCTGAAGCTTTCCACTGTTGCAATATGAGTGGGAAGGGCCTATTTTAGTGCCTTTCTGTGCAGCTAAAAATACTGACAGAGACATTCAGCTTCTTCCTGCATGATCCAGGACATCTCTGAAGGGCTCAAAAGGCTTCAAAGTCGTGTTTGAGGAGGGTAACAATCACAGTAGACTGTGGCAGTTGTTGTGACTGTGTTTAAAAAAAGTTTTTGTCATTTATTATTCTGTTTTGTTATTAAGGGGTTAATCATCCATTTGCAAGTGGGTGCAATGCTCTGCTAACTTGTTACATACACTGTAAAAATGTTGTTAGTGTAACTGCCTTTTTTCACTGTTATTTCAAATTTTGTCAAAATTTGTTTCTCTTAAAGGCACAGTAACGTTTTTTATATTGCTTGTTAACTTGCTTTAAAGTGTTTTCCAAGCTTGCTAGTCTCATTGCTAGTCTGTACAAACATGTCTGAAACAGAGGATACTTGTTCATTATGTTTAAAAGCCATGGTGGAGCCCCATAGGAGAATGTGTACTAAATGTATTGATGTCACCTTAAACAGTAAAGATCAGTCTTTATCTATAAAAGAATTGTCACCAGAGGGGTCTGTCGAGGGGTAAGTTATGCCGACTAGCTCTCCCCACGTGTCGGACCCTTCGCCTCCCGCTCAAGGGATGCACGCTAATATGGCGCCAAGTACATCAGGGACGCCCATAGCGATTACTTTGCAGGACATGGCTGCAATCATGAATAATACCCTGTCAGAGGTATTATCCAGATTGCCTGAATTGAGAGGCAAGCGCGATAGCTCTGGGGTTAGACGAGATACAGAGCGCGTAGATGCTGTAAGAGCCATGTCTGATACTGCGTCACAATATGCAGAACCTGAGGACGGAGAGCTTCAGTCTGTGGGTGACGTCTCTGAATCGGGGAGACCTGATTCAGAGATTTCTAATTTTAAATTTAAGCTTGAGAACCTCCGTGTATTGGTTGGGGAGGTATTAGCTGCTCTGAATGACTGTGACACAATTGCAGTGCCAGAGAAATTGTGTAGGCTGGATAAATACTATGCAGTGCCGGTGAGTACTGATGTTTTTCCAATACCTAAAAGGCTTACAGAAATTATTAGTAAGGAGTGGGATAGGCCAGGTGTGCCCTTTTCCCCACCTCCTATATTTAGAAAACTGTTTCCAATAGATGCCACTACACAGGACTTATGGCAGACTGTCCCTAAGGTGGAGGGAGCAGTTTCTACTTTAGCAAAGCGTACCACTATCCCGGTTGAGGACAGTTGTGCTTTTTCAGATCCAATGGATAAAAAATTAGAGGGTTACCTTAAGAAAATGTTTATTCAACAAGGTTTTATTTTACAGCCCCTTGCATGCATTGCGCCTGTCACTGCTGCGGCGGGATTCTGGTTTGAGGCCCTGGAAGAGGCCATCCATACAGCTCCATTGACTGAAATTGTTGACAAGCTTAGAACTCTTAAGCTAGCTAACTCATTTGTTTCTGATGCCATTGTTCATTTGACTAAACTAACGGCTAAGAATTCCGGATTCGCCATCCAGGCTCGTAGGGCGCTATGGCTCAAATCCTGGTCAGCTGATGTGACTTCAAAGTCTAAATTACTCAACATTCCTTTCAAGGGGCAGACCATATTCGGGCCTGGTTTGAAAGAAATTATTGCTGACATTACTGGAGGTAAGGGTCATACCCTTCCTCAGGACAGGGCCAAATCAAAGGCCAAACAGTCTAATTTTCGTGCCTTTCGAAATTTCAAGGCAGGTGCAGCATCAACTTCCTCTGCTTCAAAACAAGAGGGAACTTTTGCTCAATCCAAGCAGGCCTGGAAGAAGGGCAAGCAGGCCAGAAAGCCTGCTGCTGCCTCTAAGACAGCATGAAGGAGCGGCCCCTATCCGACAACAGATCTAGTAGGGGGCAGACTCTCTCTCTTCGCCCAGGCATGGGCAAGAGATGTTCAGGATCCCTGGGCGTTGGAGATCATATCTCAGGGATATCTTCTGGACTTCAAAGCTTCTCCTCCACAAGGGAGATTTCACCTTTCAAGATTATCTGCAAACCAGATAAAGAAAGAAGCATTCCTAAGCTGTGTACAAGATCTCCTTGTAATGGGTGTGATCCATCCTGTTCCGCGGACGGAACAAGGACAGGGGTTTTATTCAAATCTGTTTGTGGTTCCCAAAAAAGAGGGAACCTTCAGACCAATTTTGGATTTAAAGATCCTAAACAAATTCCTCAGAGTTCCGTCATTCAAGATGGAAACTATTAGAACCATTTTACCCATGATCCAAGAGGGTCAGTACATGACCACAGTGGACTTAAAGGATGCCTACCTTCACATTCCGATTCACAAGAATCATCATCAGCTCCTGAGGTTTGCCTTTCTAGACAGGCATTACCAATTTGTAGCTCTTCCATTCGGGTTGGCTACAGCCCCAAGAATTTTTACAAAGGTTCTGGGCTCACTTCTGGCGGTCCTAAGACCGCGAGGCATAGCGGTGGCTCCTTACCTGGACAATATCCTGAGACAGGCGTCAAGCTTTCAAATTGCCAAATCTCATACAGAGATAGTTCTGGCATTCCTGAGGTCGCATGGGTGGAAAGTGAACGAAGAAAAGAGTTCTCTATCTCCTCTCACGAGGGTTTCCTTCCTAGGGACTCTAATAGATTCTGTAGAAATGAAAATTTACCCGACGGAGTCCAGGTTATCAAAACTTCTAAATGCTTGCCGTGTTCTTCACTCCATTCCGTGCCCCACGGTGGCTCAGTGCATGGAAGTAATCGGCTTAATGGTAGCGGCGATGGACATAGTGCCATTTGCGCGCCTGCATCTCAGACCGCTGCAATTATGCATGCTCAGTCAGTGGAATGGGGATTACACAGATTTGTCCCCTCTACTATATCTGGATCAGGAAACCAGAGATTCTCTTCTCTGGTGGTTATCTCGGGCCCATCTGTCCAAGGGTATGACCTTTCGCAGAACAGATTGGACACCAGCCTTCTAGGTTGGGGTGCAGTCTGGAACTCCCTGAAGGCTCAGGGTTCATGGCCTCAGGAGGAGAAACTCCTCCCAATAAATATTCTGGAGTTAAGAGCAATATTCAATGCTCTTCTGGCTTGACCTCAGCTAGCAACACTGAGGTTCATCAGATTTCAGTCGGACAACATCACGACTGTGGCTTACATCAACCATCAAGGGGGAACCAGGAGTTCCCTGGCGATGTCAGAAGACTCCAAGATAATTCGCTGGGCAGAGACTCACTCTTGCCACCTGTCAGCGATCCATATCCCAGGTGTAGAGAACTGGGAGGCGGATTTTCTAAGTCGTCAGACTTTTCATCCGGGGGAATGGGAACTCCATCCGGAGGTGTTTGCTCAATTGGTTCTCCGTTGGGGCAAACCAGAATTGGATCTCATGGCGTCTCGCCAGAACGCCAAGCTTCCTTGTTACGGATCCAGGTCCAGGGACCCAGAAGCGGCACTGATAGATGCTCTAGCAGCGCCTTGGTTCTTCAACCTGACTTATGTGTTTCCACCGTTTCCTCTGCTCCCTCGTCTGATTGCCAAAATCAAACAGGAAAGAGCATCGGTGATATTGTCCTTCCTCCAAGAGGGTTTGTACAAAGGATTATCAGCTAGTTCTTTAAAGGGACAGATTTCTGCTCTGTCTATTCTTTTACACAAGCATCTGGCAGAAGTTCCAGACGTTCAGGCATTTTGTCAGGCTTTAGTTAGAATTAAGAGAAAAAAAGAAGATCGGAAGATCCCCAGAGGTGCGCTGGTGCTTGGATAGAGCTGGTATCGATTGCTCGAAGAAATTCACAAACTAGGGGCTGCACTCTCAGCAGTAATCCAAAGGAGTACCCGGCTGTAGATAAGAAGACAAGAGAGGCGCCAAACATAAAACAATATCGTCTGAACCATGGGCCAATAGCCCCCCCCCTTGTGTGCAGGATCTACTCACAAAGGCTGCGGCACACGTACTATGCCTGTTGAAGCGGATCGGGACTGTTCAGAGTCGCCCGACGGACACACAAAGAAGCCGGTACACGTGACCCCTGTAACCAATAGCAGGCCAATTCACCTGTCAGGTCCGGATCAACGGTCACTCGCTGGAAATAGGTGGTTGCGGTCTCAACCAGGAGAGACACCGGTGTTAGATGTAGATTGCACCAGGGCAATAAGTGACAGGTGGCAAGGTGACTCAAATAAAAAGGTTTTATTTAAGATAAAAACAATCACAGCAACGCGTTTCTCAGCAAAATTGCCGTTTCATCAGGCTGTATTACTGACTGCATGATTACACCTTTTATACCTTGCTACACCTGTCTAAAAGGGGCGGATCTGACATGGGATCTTTGTCTGGCTAATCTTTAACTGTTTCTTAACTGTTCATTTTGATATACAATGGTAGACATTTAAAATTTGTTTAAAAAAACCTTACATTTCTTAACTCTAATTAAAAACATATTCAAATCAATGAATGCTTATACAATGTAATAGCATAATATTAACAATACAATAATAAAATAGAATAAAATAAAATAAAAACCTTGAACCATTTATAAATCTATTCACCATCACACCAAAGTCAATTGACGTTCAGTTAATATTCACACTAATTGTGATATCGTAAATATTCTAATGGATATGTGATATAATGATAAAAATATAAATAAATATATAGATATAATTGGAATGGTTATATATGAATTATGATATGGGTTACCTAGTCAATCTTATAGGTATAAATCAAAAATGGTGTGTTAAAATATGCAATGATATCATGTGTAAAGGGGTTGGTAACATGCCTTTGGTACTATATGGCCCTATTGATAAGGTCCTACAGAAAATAAAAATATAATTAAATTAGTCCTTTCTGAATTGGATATATTTTGATAAGAGGGGGAGTCACCTGGGATACTATAGTTGCCAAACTACATATATCACTACACATATTGGAGTACAGATGGAGACCCACTGGACACAAACCCTACTCAAAAGGCTGCCAAATCTATATTGAGATTCAAGCCGTTTGGATGTAAAGTTCTAAGGGTATGTATCCAGTAGGTCTCCCTCTGTCTAAGCCTAGACAGTCGATTATATAAATGTGAAACTGGAATATGTTCAATGGGACATATACTAAAGCAATTAATATTGCCATTATGGTGTAAGTTGCAATGTCTAGGAACACTATGATTTTTATAATTCTTTTTCATGTTTCTCACATGTTCGGACCATCTAATACTGAGACGCCTGCAGGTTCTACCTACGTACTGTACCCCACATACACAGGACAGTAGATATATTACATATCTCGATGCACATGTAATGTGCCCAATTATCGAATAATGTTTCTTGGTGATGTTTGATTTGAATGTAGTTTGTTGTTGTGTGATCTCGACACAGAGTTTGCATCTCCTGTCTTTGCATCTAAAGGCACCTACTGGTATATTACCCACTCGTTGGCGACTATTAAGAATTTTGTGCTTAACGATCTTACTGGGAGCTAGAAGAGATTTTAAGCTTGGTGCTTTTTTGTATACTATTCTTGGTTTATTACCCACCAGATTGCCTAATATAGGGTCTTTTTTAATTATACCCCAATGTTTATTGATAATTTGACGTATTTTCTTATGGTTACAATTGTATTCTGTGATAAATGGAGTAAAATTTTCCATTGGTTGTGATTTCTCTTTGTTATATGTTATAAAATAATTATCTCTATTGTCTTTTTTCGCTCTTTCGTAACCATTCTCTATGATCTGCAATGGGTAATGTTTCTCCTTAAAACGTTCTTTCAATATCAAGCTTTGTGTCTCGTAATCACTCATAGAACTACAATTACGGCGAACTCTTTTGAATTGGCCATAAGGCACATTTCTCTTCCAAGGGAAATAGTGATGGCTATTGAAATCTAGATAGCTATTGCAGTCTACCATTTTAAAATGTGTAATACTAGTGATCCTGGAGTTCTCAAATTTAAGTTCTAAATCCAAAAACACTATAGTTTCATGATGTATCACGCTGGTAAACGTTAGTCCCTTATTGTTGGAATTAAGATGATTAACAAATGTATTAGCTGATGACAAATCTCCCCTCCAAATAAAAATCAGGTCATCGATGTACCGCCCATAGAACACCAGGCTCGCCCCAAACGAGCCATTGTAGATGTATTCATGTTCAAAGGAACCCATAAACAGGTTCGCATAGCTTGGGGCGAACCTGGTGCCCATGGCGGTACCCTTGACCTGAAGATAGAATTCATCCTGAAATATGAAGTAATTGTGCTTTAAAATAAAAGATATAAGCTGTAACAAAAAATCACATTGTGGATTAGGTAAATAAATGTCTTTTTGTAAATATTCTGATATGGCAGACAACCCTAATGAATGTGATATATTGGAATATAACGATTGAACGTCACAAGTGATCCAAAGAAGATCCGGAGTGACTGTAATCTTACTTAACTTGGCAATTAAATCACTAGAATCTCGGATATATGACTCAAGGCCCAACACATGTTTTTGCAGGAAAAAATCAACGTATGAGGAGACGTTATCTGTAAGACTACCTATGCCCGCAATAATAGGTCTCCCTGGGGGACAGGTTAAATTCTTATGCAATTTGGGCAGATGGTAGTAAAACGCTAAATTTGGTTCCTTAGGTAATAAAAAATCTCGCTCTTTCTTAAGTATAATGTTTTCACTAAATGCATAATTGACTAATCCTTTTAAAATATTGGTATATTGTACTGTTGGGTCAAAGTTAAGTTTTATGTAATATGTAGTGTCATGTAGAATTTTCCGTGCCTCTATTAAATAGTCGGTTAGGTTTTGTAGGACAATCCCCCCTCCCTTATCTGCCTGCCTTAGTACAATCGTTTTATCATTTTTAAGGGTTTCCAAAGCTCGTCGTTCGTTGGCATAAAGATTATGTTTAATATTGTGGGGTCTCCTATTCTTACTATTTTTACTATTTGGAATTCGTTCTAATTCCTCAGTCACTAGCTGCCTGAAAATCTCTATATGTGCGTTGTTCTGTAAATGTGGTGTGTAATTTGACTTATTCTTAAAATTAGTTCTAATAAACCCCTCATACAGTTGGTCAGCCAATGAATCTGGTTCATATATTGGGAGTTGAATTTCCCTAAGTCTAGAGTCCATTGTATCAGTGAGTATTGGATTATCATGCTCATTCCCCATTTTTTTCTCTGCGAAATACTTTTGTAATGATAATTTCTGTGTGAACCGGTTGATATCTACAAATAGTGAAAAAATATTGTGTTCGTTTGTGGGGCTAAATGAAAGTCCTCTACCTAGGATTCTTATCTCGTCATCAGTTAATTGATGTGACGATAAGTTGTATATGCCCTTTCCTAATGCCTGTAATCTTGCCTCTTTGCGGGCTGTTCCTCGTCCCCTGTTTCCCCGTGACCGTGGGGTCTTTTCCCTTTTTGGGGGGTTGTGAGGGAAACTCTCGGCTCTAGGTATCCCGATATGCTTTTCTGTTTCCAGGAGGGAGTTCGTTGGCCCTGATCTAAAAAATGGTTGGGTGAGTCAATATTAGATGGCCTAGTATCAGTACTAGTGCTTGCTCCCTGATTAGTGCGATGGTCCCCATTTCTATTCCCATTTATTGTGGTATTTTGTCTATTTCCCATACTGTTGGAGAGTCCACCATATCCTGTGTGGTTAGGCTCATATGTCCTATCTCTTTGTGGATAGTTTGATTCATATGTCCTTTCATATTGTGGATGGTTATTTGCATGCCCTCCCTTAAATCTTGGCTCTCTGTAATAGTTATTGTTGTTATATGAAGCATTCACCCTAGTTGGTTCTTGGTTCCTATTGCCATATGTTGTGGGCCTATTGTTACTATGCTTCAATGGCATAAATTGGTCTCTATTATTATTACTGGGATATCGTGGCATGTATTGTTCCCTAGATCTTTCAGGATTTCCACCCCATGTTATATGTCTAGGTAAATAATAATTGTTTTGTTGCGATCTTTCGTTAGAATGATGTATTTCTCTAGGTTGTTGATTGTCACCATAATAGGTGTCAGTATCATCATGGGACCAGTTACCCTTCTTGCTTTTATTTCTATTTTTATGATGTGAAACTAAAGTCCAATCATTGGATGAGTTTGGATTGTTTCTCTGTTCGTTAGATGTCAGATTTTGGGTTGCTATTGGAATGGGCAAATTTTTCTTTTTATTAAAGCTATATACCTCCCCTTTCGAATAATCCTCATCATCCCTAATTAATTTCCTATTTTTTATACCAATCAAATCTTTTTGATATCTATCTGTTTTTTGTAATACCATATCATTTAATTCATCATATAAACTTAAGTTCTTAAATTTTTCTAAACTTGTTTGTATAGTTTCAATTTCTTTAGTCGTCTGTTCAACCAAGGTTTTTCTATGAGATATTAATATTTTCATAAAAGTGTGGGAGCACTCATTCATAGCCCCCTCCCATTTATTTAAAATTTCTGGATTATCTTTGAAAGAACAGCTTTTGAATAGTCTTAGACCCCGTGGTATCTGTTTCTTATCCAGATATTTTTGTAACATTTCAGAGTCTAACCAGTGCGAAAGAGCGAAAAAAGACAATAGAGATAATTATTTTATAACATATAACAAAGAGAAATCACAACCAATGGAAAATTTTACTCCATTTATCACAGAATACAATTGTAACCATAAGAAAATACGTCAAATTATCAATAAACATTGGGGTATAATTAAAAAAGACCCTATATTAGGCAATCTGGTGGGTAATAAACCAAGAATAGTATACAAAAAAGCACCAAGCTTAAAATCTCTTCTAGCTCCCAGTAAGATCGTTAAGCACAAAATTCTTAATAGTCGCCAACGAGTGGGTAATATACCAGTAGGTGCCTTTAGATGCAAAGACAGGAGATGCAAACTCTGTGTCGAGATCACACAACAACAAACTACATTCAAATCAAACATCACCAAGAAACATTATTCGATAATTGGGCACATTACATGTGCATCGAGATATGTAATATATCTACTGTCCTGTGTATGTGGGGTACAGTACGTAGGTAGAACCTGCAGGCGTCTCAGTATTAGATGGTCCGAACATGTGAGAAACATGAAAAAGAATTATAAAAATCATAGTGTTCCTAGACATTGCAACTTTCACCATAATGGCAATATTAATTGCTTTAGTATATGTCCCATTGAACATATTCCAGTTTCACATTTATATAATCGACTGTCTAGGCTTAGACAGAGGGAGACCTACTGGATACATACCCTTAGAACTTTACATCCAAACGGCTTGAATCTCAATATAGATTTGGCAGCCTTTTGAGTAGGGTTTGTGTCCAGTGGGTCTCCATCTGTATTCCAATATGTGTAGTGATATATGTAGTTTGGCAACTATAGTATCCCAGGTGACTCCCCCTCTTATCAAAATATATCCAATTCAGAAAGGACTAATTTAATTATATTTTTATTTTCTGTAGGACCTTATCAATAGGGCCATATAGTACCAAAGGCATGTTACCAACCCCTTTACACATGATATCATTGCATATTTTAACACACCATTTTTGATTTATACCTATAAGATTGACTAGGTAACCCATATCATAATTCATATATAACCATTCCAATTATATCTATATATTTATTTATATTTTTATCATTATATCACATATCCATTAGAATATTTACGATATCACAATTAGTGTGAATATTAACTGAACGTCAATTGACTTTGGTGTGATGGTGAATAGATTTATAAATGGTTCAAGGTTTTTATTTTATTTTATTTTATTCTATTTTATTATTGTATTGTTAATATTATGCTATTACATTGTATAAGCATTCATTGATTTGAATATGTTTTTAATTAGAGTTAAGAAATGTAAGGTTTTTTTAAACAAATTTTAAATGTCTACCATTGTATATCAAAATGAACAGTTAAGAAACAGTTAAAGATTAGCCAGACAAAGATCCCATGTCAGATCCGCCCCTTTTAGACAGGTGTAGCAAGGTATAAAAGGTGTAATCATGCAGTCAGTAATACAGCCTGATGAAACGGCAATTTTGCTGAGAAACGCGTTGCTGTGATTGTTTTTATCTTAAATAAAACCTTTTTATTTGAGTCACCTTGCCACCTGTCACTTATTGCCCTGGTGCAATCTACATCTAACACCGGTGTCTCTCCTGGTTGAGACCGCAACCACCTATTTCCAGCGAGTGACCGTTGATCCGGACCTGACAGGTGAATTGGCCTGCTATTGGTTACAGGGGTCACGTGTACCGGCTTCTTTGTGTGTCCGTCGGGCGACTCTGAACAGTCCCGATCCGCTTCAACAGGCATAGTACGTGTGCCGCAGCCTTTGTGAGTAGATCCTGCACACAAGGGGGGGGGGGCTATTGGCCCATGGTTCAGACGATATTGTTTTATGTTTGGCGCCTCTCTTGTCTTCTTAGTTAGAATTAAGCCTGTGTTTAAACCTGTTGCTCCTCCATGGAGCTTAAACTTGGTTCTTAAAGTTCTTCAAGGGGTTCCGTTTGAACCCCTTCATTCTATTGATATCAAACTTCTTTCATGGAAAGTTCTTTTTCTGATGGCTATTTCCTCGGCTCGAAGAGTCTCGGAGTTATCTGCCTTACATTGTGATTCTCCTTATCTGATCTTTCATTCAGATAAAGTTGTTCTGCGTACAAAACCTGGGTTTTTACCTAAGGTGGTTTCTAACAAGAATATCAATCAAGAGATTGTTGTTCCATCATTATGTCCTAATCCTTCTTCAAAGAAGGAACGTCTTTTGCATAATCTAGACGTAGTCCGTGTCTTGAAGTTTTACTTACAGGCTACTAAAGATTTTCGCCAAACATCTAACCTGTTTGTTGTTTACTCTGGACAGAGGAGAGGTCAGAAGGCCTCGGCAACCTCTCTTTCTTTTTGGCTTCGGAGTATAATCCGTTTAGCCTATGAGACTGCTGGACAGCAGCCTCCTGAAAGGATTACAGCTCATTCTACTAGAGCTGTGGCTTCCACCTGGGCCTTTAAAAATGAGGCCTCTGTTGAACAGATTTGCAAGGCTGCAACTTGGTCTTCCCTTCATACTTTTTCCAAATTTTCCAAATTTGATACTTTTGCTTCTTCGGAGGCTGTTTTTGGGAGAAAGGTTCTACAGGCAGTGGTTCCTTCCGTTTAAGTTCCTGCCTTGTCCCTCCCATCATCCGTGTACTTTAGCTTTGGTATTGGTATCCCACAAGTAATGGATGATCCGTGGACTGGATACACTTAACAAGAGAAAACATAATTTATGCTTACCTGATAAATTTATTTCTCTTGTAGTGTATCCAGTCCACGGCCCACCCTGTCCTTTTCAGGCAGGTCTAAATTTTAATTAAACTACAGTCACCACTGCACCCTATGGTTTCTCCTTTCTCAGCTTGTTTCGGTCGAATGACTGGATATGGCAGTGAGGGGAGGAGCTATATAGCAGCTCTGCTGTGGGTAATCCTCTTGCAACTTCCTGTTGGGAAGGAGAATATCCCACAAGTAATGGATGATCCGTGGACTGGATACACTGCAAGAGAAATACATTTATCAGGTAAGCATAAATTATGTTTTATTAGATAGTGTTATTATGTGTGTAACTGTACTGTGTAATGTATTGTTATTAGATAGTGTTATTATGTGTGTAACTGTACTGTGTAATGTATATTTATTAGATAGTGTTATTATGTGTGCAACTGTACTGTGTAATGCATATTTATTAGATAGTGTTATTATGTGTGTAACTGTACTGTGTAATGTATATTTATTAGATAGTGTTATTATGTGTGTAACTGTACTGTGTAATGTATATTTATTAGATAGTGTTATTATGTGTGTAACTGTACTGTGTAATGTATATTTATTAGATAGTGTTATTATGTGTGTAACTGTACTGTGTAATGTATATTTATTAGATAGTGTTATTATGTGTGTAACTGTACTGTGTAATGTATATTTATTAGATAATGTTATTATGTGTGTAACTGTACTGTGTAATGTATATTTATTAGAGAGTGTTATTACGAGTGTAACTGTACTGTGTAATATATATTTATTAGATAGTATTATTATGTGTGTAACTGTACTGTGTAATCTATATTTATTAGATAGTGTTATTATGTGTGTAACTGTACTGTGTAAGGCATATTTATTAGATAGTGTTATTATGTGTGTAACTGTACTGTGTAATGTATATTTATTAGATAATGTTATTATGTGTGTAACTGTACTGTGTAATGTATATTTACTAGATAGTGTTATTATGAGTGTAACTGTACTGTGTAATCTATATTTATTAGATAGTGTTATTATGTGTGTAACTGTACTGTGTAATCTATATTTATTAGATAGTGTTATTATGTGTGTAACTGTACTGTGTATTGTTATTATATATTGTTATTATGTGTGTAACTGTACTGTGTATTGTTATTAGATATTGTTATTATGTGTGTAACTGTACTGTGTAATGTATTGTTATTAGATAGTGTTATTATGAGTGTAACTGTACTGTGTAATGTATTGTTATTAGATAGTGTTATTATGTGTGTAACTGTACTGTATAATGTATTGTTATTAGATAGTGTTATTATGTGTGTAACTGTACTGTGTAATGTATATTTATTAGATAGTGTTATTATGTGTGTAACTGTACTGTGTAATCTATATTTATCAGATAGTGTTATTATGTGTGTAACTGTACTGTGTAATGTATATTTATTAGATGGTGTTATTATGTGTGTAACTGTACTGTGTAATCTATATTTATCAGATAGTGTTATTATGAGTGTAACTGTACTGTGTAATGTATTTTATTAGATAGTGTTATTATGTGTTTAACTGTACTGTGTAATGTATATTTATTAGATAGCGTTATTATGTGTATAACTGTACTGTGTAATGTATATTTATTAGATAGCGTTATTATGTGTGTAACTGTACTGTGTAATGTATATTTATTAGATAGTGTTATTATGTGTGTAACTGTACTGTGTAATGTATATTTATTAGATAGTGTTATTATGTGTGTAACTGTACTGTGTAATGTATATTTATTAGATGGTGTTATTATGTGTGTAACTGTACTGTGTAATGTATATTTATTAGATAGTGTTATTATGTGTGTAACTGTACTATGTAATGTATATTTATTAGATAGTGTTATTATGTGTGTAACTGTACTGTGTAATGTATATTTATTAGATAGTGTTTTTATGTGTGTAACTGTACTGTGTAATGTATATTTATTAGATGGTGTTATTATGTGTGTAACTGTACTGTGTAATGTATATTTATTAGATAGTGTTATTATGTGTGTAACTGTACTGTGTACTGTATATTTATTAGATAGTGTTTTTATGTGTATAACTGTACTGTGTAATGTATATTTATTAGATAGTGTTATTATGTGTGTAACTGTACTATGTAATGTATTGTTATTAGATAGTGTTATTATGTGTGTAACTGTACTATGTAATGTATATTTATTAGATAGTGTTATTATGTGTGTAACTGTACTGTGTAATGTATATTTATTAGATGGTGTTATTATGTGTGTAACTTTACTGTGTAATCTATATTTATTAGATAGTGTTATTATGTGTGTAACTGTACTGTGTAATGTATATTTATTAGATAGTGTTATTATGTGTGTAACTGTACTATGTAATGTATATTTATTAGATAGTGTTATTATGTGTGTAACTGTACTGTGTAATGTATATTTATTAGATAGTGTTATTATGTGTGTAACTGTACTGTGTAATGTATATTTATTAGATAGTGATATTATGAGTGTAACTGTACTGTGTAATGTATATTTATTAGATAGTGTTATTATGTGTGTAACTGTACTGTGTAATGTATATTTTTTAGATAGTGTTTTTATGTGTGTAACTGTACTGTGTAATGTATTGTTATTAGATAGTGTTATTATGTGTGTAACTGTACTGTGTAATGTATTGTTATTAGATAGTGTTATTATGTGTGTAACTGTACTGTGTAATGTATATTTATTAGATAGTGTTATTATGTGTGTAACTGTACTGTGTAATGTATTGTTATTAGATGGTGTTATTATGTGTGTAACTTTACTGTGTAATCTATATTTATTAGATAGTGTTATTATGTGTGTAACTGTACTGTGTAATGTATATTTATTAGATAGTGTTATTATGTGTGTAACTGTACTATGTAATGTATATTTATTAGATAGTGTTATTATGTGTGTAACTGTACTGTGTAATGTATATTTATTAGATAGTGTTATTATGTGTGTAACTGTACTGTGTAATGTATATTTATTAGATAGTGATATTATGAGTGTAACTGTACTGTGTAATGTATATTTATTAGATAGTGTTATTATGTGTGTAACTGTACTGTGTAATGTATATTTATTAGATAGTGTTATTATAAGTGTAACTGTACTGTGTAATGTATTTTATTAGATAGTGTTAATATGTGTGTAACTGTACTGTGTAATGTATATTTATTAGATAGTGTTATTATGTGTGTAACTGTACTGTGTAATGTATATTTTTTAGATAGTGTTTTTATGTGTGTAATCAAAAGAGGAGGCAGAAATCCTAGAATGTTAAAAAG
This sequence comes from Bombina bombina, assembly GCF_027579735.1. NCBI lineage: Eukaryota > Metazoa > Chordata > Amphibia > Anura > Bombinatoridae > Bombina > Bombina bombina. The sequence goes on along the minus strand of NC_069505.1, from coordinate 640,446,410 downwards.
TCAATTCCTTTATTCGGTATATTAAAACATCAGAACACGAGGATAAAAATACAGGCTGGTCTGATTAGTTTCGGCAATGCCGTAATCATAAACCTGCTCACACTGGGGAGTAAACATTTTTTTTTTTGTAAATTTATTTTTATTGAAGAACTGTCAAATGAAATGGTACATACAGACTTATCATGCAGTAATTATACATATAATTTGTAGATTGAGTCTTTAAAGAAGATATTACATAGGAGTCAAGACAGACTTCATTTTTATACCCCTAAGACATCATGTTAAGTCGCTCTTGGACCCCTTAGAAATTTAAAATCTGTTTGGTGTGGAGTAGTATTAGTTCAATGCTGTGGATAAACTAACAGAAAGAAAAACTAAAAAGGGAAGGTTTTACATAATGAGATAAAGAAAACAATAAAGAAAGTAAAAAGTCCCAACTGGGTTAATAGTTAAGAACATAACTAGCTGTCTAACGTTCCATATGCAATAGGGAGGATAAATTATACTACACATACACAAAGTGAGGGTATAAATAAATGTGATATTTGACAAAGGATCCTCTTATATCTGATATCTGTCTTAATGATGAGACCTTATGTATGGCAATCTTTTTGGACATTATCAATGTTGTAGCAATGAATATTAGTGAGAAATTAGTAACTGCAGCAACAATAGTAACAAGACTTAAAAAAAAAAAAACTACTAATACTATATGATATGAATTACTGAGGTATTCATGTTACATACTTGAAAGTGAATTGGTGACCCAACATATTTCTGCTGTTTCATAAAGTATACCGCCAATACCATCACTATAATGTTGGGATACACAGCGATTCTCTGTACATGTCATCTAATGCAATATAATACTGCCCTCCCTGTGGCCTCGGCCGCCAGCCGCCAGGGAAAGACTTTGCGTCCCACAAACATGTAGGCTATTTATTATTTATTTTCCCATAGATAGCCTTCCTTCAGTACAATAGTATGAGGAAGAATATGCTATTTTATAAAATAAAAAAAAAAATTAAGCATCTTAGAGTAGCAGGCTGTGTAGGGTAGAGTGAGGTATGTGGCATATCCAAGCTATCATATCCCATACATAATTAACTGAAACTAAACAACATGTGAAACACTAAACGTCTCTGCCAACGGGCCACCTTTCAAAATGAGTCCCTTGTGGTTTTCTCTGTTCAACCTCCTAGATGGATTGAGCAAAGTCACATCTGATCAGCACAACAGGGTGGTTGTTTAACCCCTGCTAGCTGACATTACAATAATCTAGCCTTTATCTGAAATAAAAACCTGTGAATTTTTGCGATGACAGGACTTGAGTTCTCTTAATGCTTGTTGCGCCTTATATGTGGGTTGTGAGGGAGAGCGAGATGTCTGCTCAGCGTAACTCCAGTGTAAAACAGGTGGCTGAGTCCATTTTTGTGTCCCTTGGGCTAGCGTCCCTGCTGTGTCTTGCACTGTTAGCCTCCGGTTCACATGCCGGGGTATAGATCCAGTAATTTTTTGAGAGCGCCCGCTCATACGAGGTGCGCTGGTCGAGGTGATATTCTGTGTCTCCTGATCTTGTAGGTCTGTAGTGCAAGCGACCTGCTGCTTCTCCTGCGCTACGGACAATCTTGGTAGCGATGCAGTGTTCTGCGCAGCATGGGCTTTTGTAGGAGACTCCTGTGGTTGTGGCAAGTCAGCCAGCTCTCCCGGCTGTGAGAGGTCTTCAAGTAGCTCTGTGTCAAGGGACCCTTTCACCGTTAAAGACCTGGTTAGGTGTGTGGCATGTATTTCTTTATTATGCAATATTTGCATCAGACAGTCATATGGAGCTTTATCCATCATCCTGTGAAACAGCTTTTCAATTCTCTCCAGCCTCTCATCCGATTGCTGCAAGTAGGATTCTCCCGCCATTGGCGCCATTTTAAGTATCACCATGTAAGGTAGTTTGTTTGTTGTTCTCTTTGAAAAGTGTGTTAATTCACTTTACTGTAGATATCTGATTTCTTCTCGCTAGTGCAGAAATGCTGTAATTCCCAGTTAGGAACAAGTACCTCGGATTTACCGAGGGGGAAGCGCCGCCATTAAGGAGCCGCCGCTCCAGGCCCCTATTGTCCTTTCCAGAGATCCGATGTCAAAAATACAGCCCAAATATTAGTGATAAGCCCTCAGAGGGACTAACAGACGTTGCAACCAAATACTATTATATTTTAGCTGTGTAGTAGTGCCTATAATCGGCGGATTTTAAGCTTCTCAATCAGAGCTCTTGGAAGTTGCGACCGGTCAGGATCGCTGTTAGGACACGCCCCCCGGGAGTAAACATTTTTAAAAAGGCTGTCCTGCACAGACATTGGTTGATTAGGGGAGAGGAACAAAAAAAAAACCTAACACCTGCAAAAAAGCAGCGTTCAGCTCCTAACGCAGCCCCATTGTTTCCTATGGGGAAACACTTCCTAAGTCTGCACCTAACACCCTAACATGAACCCCGAGTCTAAGCACCCCTAACCTTACACTTATTAACCCCTAATCTGCCGCCCCCGCTATCGCTGACACCTGCATATTATTATTAACCCCTCTTCCACTCCGGACACCGCCGCAACTTACATTATCCCTATGAACCCCTAATCTGCTGCCCCTAACACCGCCGACCCCTATATTATATTTATTACCCCTACTCTGCCCCCCCCAACGTCGCCGCTACCTTACCTACACTTATTAATCCCTATTCTGCCGATCAGACCTCGCCTCTACTCTAATAAATGTATTAACCCCTAAACCGCTGCACTCCCGCCTCGCAAACCCTATAGTAAATTGTATTAACCCCTAATATGCCCTCCCTAACATCATCGCCACCTAACTTCAAGTATTAACCCCTAATCTGCCGACCGGACCTCGCCGCTACTATAGTAAATGTATTAACCCCTAAAGCTAAGTCTAAACCTAACCCTAACACCCCCCCTAAATTAAATATAATTTTAATATAACAAAATAAATTAACTCTTATTAACTAAAGTATTCCTATTTAAAGCTAAATTCTTACCTGTTAAATAAACCCTAATATAGCTACAATATAACGAATAATTATATTGTATCTATTTTAGGGTTTATATTTATTTTACAGACAACTTTGTATTTATTTTAACTAGGTACAATAGCTATTAAATAGTTAATAATTATTTAATAGCTACCTAGTTAAAATAATTTCAAAATTATCTGTAAAATAAATCCTAACCTAAGTTACAATTAAACCCAACACTACACTATCAATAAATAAATTAAATTAATTAACTACAAGTACCTACAATTACCTACAATTAAATAAACTAAACTAAATTACCAAAAAAAAACAAACACTAAATTACAAAAAATAAAAAAGATTACAAGAATTTTAAGCTAATTACACCTACTCTAAGCCCCCTAATAAAATAACAAAGCCCCCCAAAATAAAAAAAATTCCCTACCCTAATCTAAATTACAAAAGTTAACAGCTCTATTACCAGCCCTTAAAAGGGCTTTTTGCGGGGCATGCCACAAAGAAATCAGCTCTTTTGCCTGTAAAAAAAACACACACAATACCACCCCCCAACATTACAACCCACCACCCACATACCCCTACTCTAACCCAAACCCCCCTTAAATAAACCTAACACTACCCCCCTGAAGATCTCCCTACCTTGAGTCGTGTTCACCCAGCCGGGCACCGATGGACCAAAAGAGGACATCCGGAGCGGCAGAAGTCTTCATCCTATCTGGGCAGAAGAGGACATCCGGACCGGCAGACATCTTCATCCAAGCGGCATCTTCTATCTTCATCCATCCGAAGAGGAGTGGCTCCATCTTCAAGACCTCCGACGTGGAACATCCTCTTCCTTCCGACGACTACCGAGGAATGAAGGTTCCTTTAAGTGACGTCATCCAAGATGGCGTCTCTCGAATTCCGATAGGCTGATAGGATTCTATCAGCCAATCGGAATTAAGGTAAGAAAATCAGATTGGCTGATTCAATAAGCCAATCAGATTCAAGTTCAATCGGATTGGCTGATCCAATCAGCCAATTAGATTGAGCTCGCATTCTATTGGCTGTTCCGATCAGCCAATAGAATGCGAGCTCAATCTGATTGGCTGATTGGATCAGCCAATCCGATTGAACTTGAATCTGATTGGCTGATTCAATCAGCCAATCAGATTTTCTTACCTTAATTCCGATTGGCTGATAGTGGAAGTGTTTAAGAAGAGTAGTTGCTATTCCATTAGGTCTATATTCTCCTCACATTACTTAAACGACTAATTGTGAGGGATACCTACTATTGGACTGCTATGGAGGATTACAATCTAAACAGCTCACGTATTCTTGGAAAGTCTGCCTGAGGTATAGTTAAGGTTATAAATGTGTCCCTTATCCATTTTCACTCCTAGCACCCCAAAATATGTGTTTTTTTATTTGAAGATTAGGAGTAGGCTAGAATATAAGAAGCCTATAGTAAGTCAGAGACTCATTGAAGTAGCCAGCTGCCTATTAGCCATTTTCTCTGCTGAGATCTTGTGTGCTTATATTTTGTGTGTTAACATGTCTAGTACCATTGATAATCTGCTAATGTTGGTGCAATTTTGGACAAAGCTATTACTAACAACTGTGTATTTTTTACATCTGTTCCTTGTATTCTGAAATTCATATTTCATTTTAGACAAGTTGTAAAGGGTTAATTTATAAGAGGCTTATAGTGGGTAAGTGGTGGACTTTCAAAAATATACTACTACAGTATATTGATATGCTCACTTCTCCATAAACCACAAGCTAAGGGTTTAAGGTCTAATGGCACCTCTGTATCCATCTCACATAAAGAACCTGCAGTTGCATACTTTATAGAGGCTATCCCCGACACTCACTTCATGATGTTAACTCTTATATGATGATTGTTTTTTATCTTGTTCCACAAGGAGTTTTGTATTAGATTAGTCCCTTCATTATACCAGTTTGGGCTCCGCTTGGTGACATAGTGACCGCGGGACCCCTAACATTCTATATAACAAGAGAACTATACCAAATGATAGATTAGAAGATATGACCTGGAATCTGCACTGTATTCATTACTTACTATATTTAAATAGATGCAGAAGCAACTCCAATATTGCTGTTTTAGTATAGTTTAACGGTCAAATAAGATAGCATGTCTTGAAATCTATACTACTCAAAGCACTTTAAAGATAGTTACAACATGTAAGCTAACATCTCTCTAGCTTGATAATTATTTCCAAGTTTATTCCCTACCTATTTGAATGTATATAGTTCAGCTACATTACACTTCAATATTCTCCATTGCTCAGTAATGTTAGTGCTAAAGGTCCAAAAGAGGACTAAATGTATAAAGGAGGATTACTACAGCAAATATTGAACACAGATAGTCGTTATCACAAACTTATAGTAAAATGAGGTTCTTTAGTTGAGACCCAAGAGTGGTCTCCTTATGTTTGAGAATTGCCTACTGATGTTGTTTATTTTCGTGTCTCTGAGAGGTCCAAAAGTGGCCTCATGATTTCTATAGTAGGCATATAATGTGATTGGCAAACAATTTGTATTCTAAGATCAAGATATGTTATATAACCTGTAATAGACATTCATTCTGATTTTTACTAGATATGTAACTGGAAAATATTGTTATTCAAACTGTTCACATATATTTTATGTTTGTATGCCTTATTTTGAACCTCAATAAAAATATTTTAAAAAAAAATAAAAAAATCCATACAGCTGTCACAGGCTTTAAATAAAAAAAAAATGATAAGTTGAAAAAAAAAAAAAATAAAGACAAATTTACCTGTAAAATTAAACCTAACCTAAGTTACACTAACACCTAACACTACACTACAATTAAATTAATTACCTAAACTAACTACAATTAATTACAATTAAATAAAATTATCTAAAGTACAAAAACAAACAAACACTAAATTACAGAAAATAATAAAAAAGTTTTTTAAACTAATTACACCTAATCTAATCCCCCTAATAAAATAAAAAAGCCCCCCAAAATAATAAAAAGCCCGACCCTGACTTCCGGTGGGCGGGCACTAAAGGTGGAAGCAAGGGAAAGGAGCTCCTGAGCCTGAGGCCCTTCAAACTTGCTCAATATCATCAGAAGTACCCTAAAACACGCTGATATCCTTGGCAGGTGGGAGAAATACCTGCCCGGATCCAGTCAGCCAGGAATCTGCCATCCGATTCCCCCACCACACAGGTCACCAGATAGAGAGGAGGAGAGCGATTGCGGCTGCTGTCGCAGAAGAGAAGCGCTCAGAATCAGCTCCGGGCCCGACCCGGTGAGTAGCAGCAGAATCCTGTCTACCCTGCAAGGGCACAAAGTCCACAAGGATCCGACAGGTGGAGCAGGGGGGTGAGTCCGGTCACTGGCAGGAAACTGCCATCTTGCTGCCACTGGGGGAAGCGAAACGGAGGTGCGGCACGCTAATTACAGTGCAGTGCATAACTTACACATGCACCCCACAGGAGGGAGAGAGGGCATAAGTGAGAGAGCTCTATAACAAGCGGGGATCAATAGTGCCTGAACTAGGTCAGCAGGAAGAACACCCTCACTAAAAAGAATACAGATTAGTGCAGGGGGAGCTCACCGGCTTACCGCACAGGCCAGTCTAAGGCTGCATAGCACAGGGACAACAACCACACACCAGAAAAACAAGCCCCATCCAGCGAGTGGTGTTTAGTTAAAAACAATAAAAGCAAATCCTAGCCCTTCTCTTGGTTTATCTTTGTATCAGCAGCCCGCTGAACATTACAAAATGACAGTTGTGGGGGAGAAAGAGAAAGGGCAAATATTAAGTGACTAATCAAAAATTAAACAGTTAATATCCCAGCACAATACACAGCAGAGGGATCAAATTGACAAAAACAGACTCTTGAAGGATATATATATCTCCTCTTTACAGAGAATCCCATTACATTGGAAAACTACATTCTTTATAATAACTAACCTACCAGGCCCATTGATGAGACACCTCCTACTTTTTGACTGATCTTTAAAGTAAGGACACTACTTTTTGTCAACATGCAGGGCTAGACTACACGGGTCCGCACCCTCCCACTCACCCCCCGCTTGCTAGAATCTTTTGGATTCCCTGGGGGATCTGGCAATCTCAGGCCCAGTATACGTTCTATTAAACCCTCGCTAAGTTCTAACAGCTAACACATATTATCTAAGCAGAGTTGGAGATAGCAGCTGTGAGATTCCCTGACCTGTATGCAAAAGTATTACGATTCTTATATCAAAAAGACAGCCACTATGGCGAACAGATTGAAGAATAATGATAAGAAAAAGAACCAGGTGGAGACACAGCAGGCCCCGGTGCTTGCGGAGGACACGCTACCCACCAATCTTATGGACACACACCCTATTGTCTCCCAGATCTCAGCTTTGTTCCTGCCAAAGATTGACCAGCTCCAAACAGGTATGGATTCACTCACAGCAGAAGTTAAATCCTTCAATGGCAGACTGACACAGGTGGAGCAGAAAGTGGCAGATGGGAAAACCCGTCATAGAGAGACTGAATCTCATGTGCAAACCCTACAACAACAGAATGAACGGCTCTGGGCTAAGATTGATGACTTGGAAAACAGGTCACGGCAAAATAATCTACGGATAGTAGGACTCCCAGAGTCGCTTCCGGGCACACAGCTAGTAGAATTCTCAGAAAACACCCTGCCAAGCCTATTAAAAATCTGAAAAGAGTGTTTACCATACACGGTGGATAGGGCGCAAAGAGTGGGAGATCAGAGAAGGCAAGGCGAGAATAATCAACAACCGCGTCAAGTGATGGTGAAGTACCTTAATTTTAAGGACAAAATAAGCATCCTACAAGCATACAGGAAGGTCTCCTCGCTGGAATATGCAGGAAAGAGAATCTACCTGTTCCAGGATTATTCAGCGGCAGTTGCTGCAAGGAGAAGAGAGTTCTCACCATACTGTAAACAACTTATGGAGCAGGGCAAGACGGCAGCTTTGCTGTTTCCAGCAAGATTAAGACTTCACACAGCGAGAGGTCCACTGTTTTTCGAATCTCCAAATCAACTCAAACTGCATCTGCAGAAAGAAAGTGCATGTCAGCAAGCTGCAAACGAAGAGGACATAGCACCATAGGCCTGAGCTTGGAACCGGGTCTGTAAAGGACAAGAATGAATGCCAAGTAAAAGCTTAACTATGCAGAACTGTATCCTTACAAAGTGAGGGGGGGGCTTTTCTGAGACAAGAAGTTTTGATTGTTATTAAGCAGTGGGGAATTTAAGGGAAGGGAACATTTATTTTCTTTGTTTCACCTTTTTATGTAATGTTTATTATCTGTACTAACTGTTTATACTAGGAATAGAGTTGATCCGTTTTGCCCTGGGGTGCCGCTCCAGGGAAAGGGGAGAGGAACTCCGGGAAACCACAAGGATAGTAAGTTTTTCTTTTCTCTTTTTCCTAGACAAAAACTCTGTAAGATATCAATTACCCACCACGAAACTCTGTGGTCACAGTTAGGGATTACCGCACAAGACAGACACCAATATTAGTATAAAATGAAGTTGACCACATGGAATGTAGGAGGGATTACATCCCCAATCAAAAGAAAGACTATACTTAGACAACTGAACAACAAGAAAACGGACATAGCAATATTAGAGGAGACTCATCTTTCACAGAAAGAACACCTGAAACTTAAACAGAGCTGGGTGGGGGAGGTGCTCTACACTCCATATGAGGGGAAAAGAGCTAGGGGAGTAGCAATCCTCTTCCGTAAAGGCCTAAGCTACACTCTATCACTGACTGTGGCAGACGCGGAGGGAAGGTACCTGATAGTTCAACTAAAAATTGGGGCTCTACACCTAGTACTGTGTGGCGTATATGGCCCTCACACTGAAAAGAAAGAATTTCTGACCCAGCTACAGGCCCAACTCATACAATTCTCAGAGCTTCCTCTTGTAGTAGGGGACGACTATAACATTGCACCACACACACCGGTGGACAGGTTTCGCAACCCAAACTATGCCCCACTACAGCCCCAAATATGGTCAGGCTCAAAGAGGGAAACACGTATCTTAAAGAACTTTAGAAATACCCTATCTCTCTCGGATATCTGGAGGGACAGAAATCCAGAAACAAGAGATTACACCTGCCTGCACCCGGCCAAAATGACACTATCTCGTATAGATTATTTCCTGGTCACCAACTCTTTCTGTCCTCGCATTACAGCCATACAAATTGATCCCATAACCATCTCAGACCATGCTCTGGTTTCATTAACTATAGACACCAATGCACCCCACAGACAGGCGCACAGATGGAGATTTCCCACACACCTTTACCATGACTTAAACTTAAGCAAACACCTCATTGGGGAGTGGTTAGCATACAAAGAGTTAAATGCCCTACACTTAAACGACATCTCCCTATTTTGGGAATCAGCAAAGGCGGTGCTGAGAGGAGTAGTGACAGCATATGCAGCTAAAGTAATGAAATCCCGCAGAATGAGAGGGGAGTTACTCTTGCGCCAGCTTTTAAACGCTAGAAACCAATATCTGTGAAACCCCACAGAACAGAATCAAGTATAGATATGCTAAAGGCCTAGGAGACACATACCTTGTCCAAACTTTGGTTAACACCCAAAATCGGTTACAGGCCAAATTTTACCGGTACGGTAACCGTACTGGAAAACTTTTAGCAAGACCAAATTAGATAGAAAACCAAACACGGCTAAAGTATACTTAAAAGCAGAGATAATATCGTACATGGCCAGACTAAAAAAGAAACAAGTCGCTAAACATCAAGATCTATTAAATAAACTTAAAGAGGCCTACGCTAGTTTCACACAGAATCCAACTACAGTAAATAGAGAAACTTATTTCTCTAATAAAAAGGAAAGGGACCATTTTCTATTAGAACAAGCCCAAGAATCAATACAAATCAAAGCAGCCAAATTTAAAAGATATGGTAATAAAGCAGGCAAGTTTTTAGCTTCTATTTTTAAAACACAAACTCAAAGGCTTTGTTATTTCGTAATTTTTTCACAGACCTCTATGCATCACAGCAACCTCAAGTAGAGGAGATTGACCGATTTTTAGACTCTTTAGAAGTGCCATTGGTATCAGGACCAGATGTGGAAGCTCTGGATAAGCCTATAAGCGATCAGGAGATAGTAAGGGTTATTAAATCATTAGCTAGAGGAAAGTCACCAGGCCCAGACAATCTGCCCCTGGAGTTTTATATAATACTGATAGAAAAAATTACTCCAGTCTTAAGAGACTTATATAAAGGGTACTTTGAAGAAAATATTAAGGTTTCGGAAGATTTCAAGAGGGCAAATATTGTACTAATCCCTAAACCTAATAAGGATCCTTTTAGATTTTACAGCTTATAGACCGATATCCCTGCTTAATCTTGATTACAAGATTATGATGAAGATCTTGGCAGAAAGATTGAAGCTAATCGCACCCAAAATCATACATGAGGATCAGGTGGGATTCGTGAGTGGAAGATCATCCGAGAAAAATGTTAGGAAGATACTGCATGCTATCTCTCAGTACAATAGTGGTGGATCTGCTCTGCCGGAGGCCTTCCTGCTATCCTTGGATGCAGAGAAGGCCTTCGACAGAGTGGAATGGCCATTTATGTTTAAAGTTATGGCCAGATATGGATTTGGGGAAAAGTTTTGCACCTTTATTAGTAATATCTATTCAGATGCCAAGGCATCAATTATGATCAATAACGATTTAACTCAATCTTTCACACTCTCAAGAGGCATGCGTCAGGGGTGCCCCCTTTCACCCCTACTTTTTGATTTAGTTTTGGAGCCATTGGCAATTAAATTGAGGGAACTTCTTATAGGAATTAATATAGGCAAGGAAGTGCTAAAGGTATCTTTATTTGCCGATGACTTACTCTTGTATGTCAGTAACCCGAAAGACACTATTAATCCAGTCCTAGATCTTTTGAAGGATTATGGGAACGTCTCTGGCTATAAAACCAACCTGGCAAAATCAAAGGTAATTTGGTTGAATAGAGGGAATAAACATCAGACCTATGAATTTATTGAATCTAATGTTTTGGAATACCTGGGTTTGAAACTCTTTGTTAACCCCGATGACTGGTACCGTGACAATATTCTTACAGTCCTCCAAGAAACTATGATACAATTGAGAAGCTGGGCAGCGTTGCCGGTTTCAATTTCGGGTAAAGTTAATCTTTACAAAATGTTCATAGTCCCAAAAATTTTGTATCCATGTAGAATGCTTCCTCTTCTTATAAAAAAAATGGATCTATGGCGTTTCAATCGGGCATTGAGATACTTCCTGTGGAGTGGGAGGAAACCCAGAATAAAACTAGAAATACTCTACCAACCATATTTGGGAGGGGGGTTATCACTACCCAATTTGGAATGGTATAATTTAGCAACTTTAATAAGACTTCCTATAGACTGGCTGTTTCAGTCATTTAATTCATCTGATAGGTATCTAGAAGAACAGATTTGTGCCCCCCACTCTATGGGCTTTATATTACACGCATCAAACAAGATTTTGGGCAAGACAATTGCTAACCATCCCTTACTTAAAGATATCTTAAGAGCATGGAGAAATACCATGAAGCTACTAGGACATTCTATTGCGGCCTCTAAATGGCTACCTATTCAAGGTAACTGGTATTTCCCACTAGGTAATTCAGTTAATCCTTTTAGTCTATGGTCACCTATTAAAGTTCTTTCGGTTGCAGAGTTTTACGATTTTAAGACTAGAAAACTTTATAATTTTGCAGAATTTCAAAATATTTTTCCTACAGTACAGAAGAAACAAATGTTTTACTTCTTGCAAGTTAAAGATTATATACGTAAGCTATTGTATCTATTTCCCCAGATCTTCCAAGAACACCCATTAATGGATCATCTTAAAAGGGGAAAATGTTCTCTATCCTCCATATATAAAATTCTAAGGTCCGCGGAGACAGAAAAATATATAGCACGAGCAAGGTTACATTGGGGAAAAGTATTAAGTTTGATAGACCCTATAGATCAACTAGAAAATAGTTTAAGGACAACATTATCCATTTCTCCTTCAACTTATCTAAGAGAAACGCAGTTTAGGATCATTAATAGAGATTATCTCACCCCGCGGCGGGTAGCTAAGTGGAATTGCAATGTCAAGAATTTTTGTATTAAGTGTCACTTAAGTGATCCAGATTTGGGACACCTCTTGTGGGAGTGTCCGAAGGTGAACCAATTTTGGCATAAGGTAGCATATTTACTCTCACAAATGACAAGGGTTAAAGTAAGGTTTTCAATAAACTCTATAATCTTACTGACCCCCTGTTCTTCATGGAGGAATAAAAAGCGATTCATCCTAACAGCGATACTTAATCTTAGAAAACTTATTTTTGATAATTGGTCCAAACCTCGAGTCCCCTCGGTTATGGAAGCAAAAAAAACTTCTTTCTGATACTGCAATACTCGCAGCGCATGACTACAGGCTAGAAAGGAAAAAAGACAACTCATACTTAAGGGTTTGGAAAGATTTTATCCTAAGCCAGGGTAAAGACTTTACTGTTAATATAGAACGTATTATCAATATAAAATTATAGTGAGAAAGCCCCGAGCAGGAGGCCCAATTGGCTCGGAGTGGATGGGGGGGTGGGGCGGGGGGGAGGAGGGAGGTGACCATCCTTTTTTTTTTTTTTTTTTTTTTTGCTAATTGGACTCTCTTGATGTTTGAATATATTTATATATACCAATATGTATGATAATGGATACCCAGGTTGGCTCGATGGGTATAATTGACTCCCCCTCCCCTTTTCCCTTTGGGATATATAATATTTATGTAAAATTTTGATATATTTACTCGGATACATGTGAGTATCCTATTTTGAACTGTATGTATTGTTGATCTATTTCCATTATTAAAAAAAAAAAAAAAAAAAAAAAAAAAGAAAACCAAACACTATAGTAGCTATCAGAGAGAAGGACAACATCCTCACACAAGACTCGGACATACAGAAAACATTCACTAACTACTATTCTAAGTTATATGATTCCCAAGAGATCAATTCAGAAATGAAAGAAAATTTCTGGAAAGACTTAACACTCCCACAGTTAGATGAGGAACAAATACAGAAATTAAATGCCCCAATCCAGCCTTTAGAGATCATGAAAGCAATGGAAGCACTGCCATTGGAAAAGACCCCGGGACCCGATGGGCTACCAGGGGAATTCTATAAACTGCTTAAGGTAGAGACTGCAGACACCCTCGCCCTACTCTATAATGCAATCTTAGAGGGAAAGGCTAAATTATCTAACAGGTTTACGGAAGCAAATGTTACAGTCCTCCCCAAACAAGACAGGGACCCTATGTTAACGTCATTTTACAGACCGATCTCACTGCTAAACTCGGATTACAAATTGTTCACTAAAATTCTAGCCAACAGATTGGCGGGGATACTTCCCCTTCTAGTTCAGGATGACCAAACCGGGTTTGTAAAGGGTAGGACAGCAGTTAAAAACATGAGAAAATTACAACTAGTACTTACACATTTCTGGGGACAGGGTGGTAAGGACAGACAGCAGAGTATGGAAGAGGCCTGTTTGATTCTAGTAGACGCTGAAAAAGCATTATTATTATTGTTATCAGTTATTTGTAGAGTGCCAACAGATTCCGCAGCGCTATTAACAAAGGCGGAGTACAAAAAAACAGTTATAGGGATCAAATGGGTAGAGGGCCCTGCCAAGAGTTGCACTGTTGTAGTCAGCTCTTGAGAAGGTGATCAACAAACAGCTGGACTCTTAAGCTTACATGTTAGGGGGGTTCAGGGGATAGCAATGGTGGAGAGGATCTGGTATTGAGAAATGTTAGCGTAGGTTGTATGCATCCCTGAACAGTAGAGTCTTTAGGGAGCACTTGAAGCTTTTAAAACTAGAAGAGAGTCTTGTGGAGCGAGGCAGAGAGTTCCACAAGATGGGAGCCAGTCTGGAGAAGTCCTGTAAATGGGAGTGTGATGAGGTGACAAGAGAGGAGGAGAGTAGGAGGCCATGAGCAGAGCAAAGGGGACGGGAGGGAGAGTATCTGGAGACAAGGTCTGAGATATAGAGGGGATCAGTGCAGTTGAGGGCTTTGTATGTCAGAGTGGGAATTTTGTGTTTGATCCTAGAGGCAAGAGGAAGCCAGTGAAGAGATTGGCAGAGAGGTGCAGCAGATGAAGAGCGACTTGTAAGGAAGATGAGTCTGGCAGAGGCATTCATTAAGTATTGTAAAGGAGCTAGGCGGGGAGACCAGAGAGGACAGAGTTGCAGTAATCGAGGCGGGAGAGGATGAGAGAGTGGATTAAAATCTTAGTTGTGTCTTGTGTAAGGAAGTGTCTAATTTTAGAGATGATTTTAAGGTGGAAGCGGCAGGCTTTAGCCAAAGACTGAATGTGAGGAGTGAAAGAAAGATCTGAGTCAGATGTGACCCCGAGACATCGGGCATGCGGGGTAGGGGTAATGATGGAGTTGTCGACAGTTATAGAGAGATTGGGGTGGAGAGTTTTAAAGAAGGGGGGAAAATAAGGAGCTCAGTTTTGGAGAGATTTAGCTTGAGGTAGTGAGAGGACATCCAGTTGGAGATGTGAGAAAGACAGTTAGTGACACGGGTTAGCAAGGAAGGAGAAAGGTCTGGTGCAGAGAAGTAGATTTGGGTGTCATCGGCATACAAATGATATTGTAAACCATGGGACTTTATTAGGGAACCTAGTTGTTACGGTTGCCTCCAGGCTGGCTGGAAGTTGGACCGTAGAAAAGGATGCTCCTAGCGCTCACCAAAGGAGCAGCAGCACCGTGGACACTATAACTGCTGCGTAGCCACCATCAGTAATGCAGACTATATGAACCACCGCTGCTGGGCTGGTATCTCGCCGTCTGCTCTGCGCCCTGGACCAACAACTAGGCTCCAGTAGGCAAACCTCTTCCTTCTGTAGCAATCCCTGTAGCTAAGGGAGTATGAAAAACATAGCAATCCCTGTAGTGATTATAAGCTGTATCCTACAAACATGAGTCAAAGCTTCAAGTTAGAGGGTCAACATAGGTCTGATGTGCTGGAGCACACAGCCTGCTTTTTATTGAGGTTACATGCAAACAGGACACTCTCAGGGGGAGGCATAAAATCCCCCATCACACTTTTGATATTAGATAGAGACACTCCCTTTGACAGGCCACAACAGCAGATAACATTACACACAAGAAAACAATGCAGTCCACCTTATCAATACTAGTCTGATTAGACAATGGGAAAGTCACTAAACCTAATTAGAGCTGATCCCAGCAAACTTGTATTTAGAATAGGTTTCTTGAAGCTGAACAAAATTTAACTCTTAATGGCACACAATGAAACTGAACCAAGTGGGAGAAAGCCAGGGACAAGTCATTTCACAGGTCTGGGGACATAGTCTTAAAGGGGCATTGTTCATCAAAGTCACAATATGTCCCCAGATGGTTCTTAAAGGGCCACACACACCCAACAAAAGTCAATATGTCCTCAGGGGCACAATCTTCCAGGGGCCATAGTCATGTGGAAGGAGGCTGGCAAATAGGCTTCTCCAAAATCCAGGGAAGCAGGGCAATTTTTCATTTAAAGGGCCAGTTACAAACAGCAGTTTGTAACATATCTCCCCTTTTGGAGGAAGACTAACCAGGCACCTGACCTTCTGCCGGTCAGTGCCCAAGTTAGTCTCGCAACCCACCCACAAATAATCGCTAGCAGCAAAGTAGCCCCCCCACAATACGTAGTACTGGCCTGTAAGTTCCAGGTTGCAGGATGAAAGTGCAGCATCCTCGGCCTTCCTGGCGCAGCTGGGCAAATAGCTGATGGTACTTGGGGGGCAGAGGCCAGCGGCACTCTGCCCTGGTGCCAGCGCTTCTGCTGGGGTGAGGGGTTTGCAGGTCAGTTCTGTAACAAGGACAAGGTCTGTAGGGCAGAGGCCAGCAGCGCTCTGTCCTGATGCCAGCTCTTCTGCTGGGGGAATTGGGGCATAGTCCTGCCCGGTGGCAAAGGGAACGTGGGGGTCAGTGGGGGCCAACATCTCCACTGTTAACCCTGGGCCCAAGTTAGGAGTTAGCTGGGGAGGGGGAGATTGGCTTACCTCCTCCTACTGATACTCCGGCGGCCGTTGGGAAGGGAGGTCGATGCTCTCCGCTTCCTGTGGAACATGCTGCGGCTGGGGAGAGAGACCGGTTGTCTCCTCTCCCTGGAAGGCACACTCCGGCTGGGGAGGGAGGTCGATGCTCTCCCCTCCCTGTAGCTGGGTCTGTCGCTGGGGATCTGGGCCGCCTGCCCAGCATCCCTGTAGGGCCGGTAGAGAGACTGCGGTCCCATCTCCACCTGCCTGCTGGGGGTCCTCCCAGGACCAGTCTATGAGGCCTGCTGCCTCTGGTATCTCTGGTTGGGGTTGGGGAAGGAGACCAGTTGTCTCTTCCCTCTGCACAGTATACTGCCGCTGGGGAGGGAGGTCGCTGCTCCCCTCTCCCTGTGGAACATGCTGCGGCTGGGGAGAGAGACCAGGTGTCCATACCCTCAAACTCCACAGTTGGCGCTCAAAGGCTCGTGCCGCTTTGTTCTCCGTATCCAATTCCCGGATGATGCGACTGACTACCTCCTGCGCAGGGTCTGGACCATATCGGACTAGCCACCTCTTTACCTCTGGAACGAAATCCGCGCCCTCATAGCGACGGATCCGGTTGAGGTGCTCTTCACATGGTTCTGACCAGTATCTTGTCAGCTCCATGCTGCTGTAGGTAGGGACGCTGCGCAGTGGCTAGCGTTGCCCTCAATTACTCTCCTACGATACCAGTGCTGTTGTGGTGCTGCTCCTTGCGCTAGGACGCCAATCCCACCGCTGCCGCCAAATGTTACGGTTGCCTCCAGGCTGGCTGGAAGTTGGACCGTAGAAAAGGATGCTCCTAGCGCTCACCAAAGGAGCAGCAGCACCGTGGACACTATAACTGCTGCGTAGCCACCATCAGTAATGCAGACTCTATGAACCACCGCTGCTGGGCTGGTATCTCGCCGTCTGCTCTGCGCCCTGGACCAACGACTAGGCTCCAGTAGGCAAACCTCTTCCTTCTGTAGCAATCCCTGTAGCTAAGGGAGTATGAAAAACATAGCAATCCCTGTAGTGATTATAAGCTGTATCCTACAAACATGAGTCAAAGCTTCAAGTTAGAGGGTCAACATAGGTCTGATGTGCTGGAGCACACAGCCTGCTTTTTATTGAGGTTACATGCAAACAGGACACTCTCAGGGGGAGGCATAAAATCCCCCATCACACTTTTGATATTAGATAGAGACACTCCCTTTGACAGGCCACAACAGCAGATAACATTACACACAAGAAAACAATGCAGTCCACCTTATCAATACTAGTCTGATTAGACAATGGGAAAGTCACTAAACCTAATTAGAGCTGATCCCAGCAAACTTGTATTTAGAATAGGTTTCTTGAAGCTGAACAAAATTTAACTCTTAATGGCACACAATGAAACTGAACCAAGTGGGAGAAAGCCAGGGACAAGTCATTTCACAGGTCTGGGGACATAGTCTTAAAGGGGCATTGTTCATCAAAGTCACAATATGTCCCCAGATGGTTCTTAAAGGGCCACACACACCCAACAAAAGTCAATATGTCCTCAGGGGCACAATCTTCCAGGGGCCATAGTCATGTGGAAGGAGGCTGGCAAATAGGCTTCTCCAAAATCCAGGGAAGCAGGGCAATTTTTCATTTAAAGGGCCAGTTACAAACAGCAGTTTGTAACACTAGTGATGACATGTAGATTGAGAAGAGAAGGGGACCGAGGACAGAGCCTTGCGGTACTCCGACAGAAAGTGGTGACGGGGCAGAGGAGGCCCCAGAGAAGGCTACACTGAAGGTACAGTTTGACAGGTAGGAAGAGAGCCACGAGAGGGCTGTGTCACATATGCCAAAGGATTGGAGGGTTTGGAACAAGAGAAGGTGGTCAACAGTGTCAAAGGCTGCGGACAAATCAAGGAGAATAAGCAGAGAGAAGTGGCCTTTTGATTTAGCTGTAAGTAGGTTGTTGGTAACCTTAACAATTGCTGTTTCTGTGGAGTGATGGGGACGAAATCCAGATTGCAATGGGTCAAGGAGGGAGTTTATTGTAAGGAAATGGGATAGGCGTGCATAAGCTAGTTTTTCAAGAAGCTTTGATGCAAGAGGGAGGAGGGAAATAGGGCGGTAGTTGGATGGGGAGGTAGGATCAAGGGAAGGTTTTTTGAGGATAGGTGTGACCAGTGCATGTTTCAGCGATGAGGGAAATATAGGAAGGAGAGGTTGAAAGTGTGTGTGAGTATAGGGGTAAGGGTGGCATAGAGGGAGGGGAGTAGCTGTGAGGGGATAGGGTCAAGGGGACAGGTAGTGAAGTGAGAGCGCAGTATAAGTGCCGAAACTTCTTCCTCAGTAACAGGGGAGAATGAGCTAAGTTTAAGGTTATGTGGGTTGTGGTTGATTGAGAGCATTTGAGGGGGTGAGAGAATGGAATTATGTTGAGAGCTGATTTCATTTCTGATGGAGTTGATTTTGTTATTGAAGTGGTTGGCAAAGTCTTAAGCTGACAGAGAAGTTGTATTAGGAGGTGGGGGAGGGCGGATAAGACATTCGATAAGATACTATGGGATCACCTATTCACTACCCTGGGGAAATTTTGTATACAGGGACCCTTCATGAGAGCCATTAGGACTATCTATAGCACCTCCCAGGCGGCGATCTTGATAAATGGGACACCGTCCAAAACATTTTCTCTCAAGAGAGGCATGAATTAGGGGTGCCCTCTCTCCCCACTTCTTTTTGACCTGGCGTTAGAGCCCCTAGCGATCAGAATTAGGAAAGACACAGCAGGTCTAAGCATTGGCAAGGAGACCATCCACTTGTCACTTTTCGCTGATGACATGGTCGTATATACGAGGGATCCTAAGAAGAACATCCCTAAAATAATGAGGATCATTGCTGAGTTCAGCGACATTTCAGGGTATTGGATAAACAAAGACAAGTCTGAACTGATCGAGATAGTCTCAAAGTAAAAATCATTGAGGGGGTACCAGCAAATAAACATGTAAATAGACTTAGAACTCTCTGTCAAAGAGAGACCTTCTGGATCCATGAATTGAATACACTCAGACCTAATGGATTAAATATAGACCTAGATTTGAATGCTTTTATGTAAAAATATTTTTAATACAAACCAAATTATTCTCCATTGAATTTTTAAAACAAATCTATTTTTTAAGATACATTCATGAACTACTAGGTATATGTCATTTTAAGTTTTTCTTTTTTTGTGTATAATTGTTGTATATGTATGCAATACTGTTACGTTTTTTATATTTATTTATACATATGGAATGCCATTTAGGGACCTCACACTATGCATTTACCTGATGAGTGTTTATGGAATATCTATGGCCTGTTATCTATTGGTTTTATGGAGATTTAGTTTAGAATAGATGTGTATTTCCATTTCTATTTTGTGTTATATTTTACCCTTTGTACTAGTTAGTTTGGGACCATTTCGGGCGCACACACATACAGCTCCAAATAACATAACCTGAGTTGAAATATATCAATAGCCAATCAGATTGAGGTTCTAGCTATACGTGTGTGTCTCCGTTCACTCCCCACAGACATCCTCTTGAGAAAGTCCTAACGTTGTAGGACGAAACGCGTTGAGGTCATCAACGCTCTGACGTCACGCACGTC
This sequence comes from Bombina bombina, assembly GCF_027579735.1. Classification (NCBI taxonomy): domain Eukaryota; kingdom Metazoa; phylum Chordata; class Amphibia; order Anura; family Bombinatoridae; genus Bombina; species Bombina bombina. The sequence goes on along the minus strand of NC_069505.1, from coordinate 640,426,644 downwards.
ACGTACGCCACGCATGCATACGATCTGCTGCACCCGGACAAGGAGAGCCCACGAGTGAACACGGCGCCCATCTCGTTTGTGGCTTCAACATCTCTCTCCATGACCGGATTGGTAACATTTTCGTAGCAGGGCTCAGAGCGGACTATATATATTGAATGCTAGATCATCTTTTATATTTTGTAAGTGTTTTTAGTAAGCGCTTTATTGTGTTTAAATAAACTTTTACTCTTAGATGGGATGCGCTGTCTTTGTCTTTTTCAGCTTCTTCTACCTGGGTTACTCTGACATGGAAGTCTCCTTTTAAGAACAGCTGCTCCCTTTGATCACATTACAAGTAAAAATTGAGAAGCGAATTGGCACTACAGGAACCATTATAGACTATATGGTAACATTTAACCCTTTTTTCACTGTGATTTGAGAGTGACTATTTGGATACTAACCGACACGGTACTGTGCCATCTTCATTCAAAATCATTATTCATCATATCATCTCATGACTTTACTTTTTCATTATTTTATTTTTTAAAAGAACATTCATCATCTGCATTTACATTTCATTGGACTTGGACTTTTATATATATTTATGTTTTTTATTTTTATTTGGGAAGCGCTGAATATCGGTTGTGTGTTTTGCTTTATTGTTTCCTGTTGTTTGATTCTATAGCGACTCCCATTTTAAAATTTTTTGTATATGTACATTTTCATTTTATATTTTCATTTTCATTTTTTAACTTTTATTTATATTTTCTATTACATTATCTTCTTTTTATATACTACCAAATACACCTACTTATAATAATTATAATAACGTTATAATAACTCTATATACTAAATACTAGTTCAGGTACTGAGTGTACATATTACTTACAACAGGATGAATGATTATGAAAACTGTTTTGGGGATTCTAATTCTAGACACTCTAGAAATAGAGCACATGATCTTTTAAACTCAGTCACTGCAAAGCATATAACTGAACAAACAGATCCTGCCGAATTATTTAAAGATCTTGAGAAATTATTGACCAATGATACCAAGGAATGGCACGACTTGATCTTGTTAGACAATTATGTCCTACATAACATAGTCCCTAGAGGTTTAAGGATATTCAAGTACCCTGCCTTTCACCTAGAAGAGGTCGAATTTAGTACAGACTGGGATAAGGCCCTTACTGACTGTTCCATGGTACTTATAAAAATTCTTATTAGATATAGAGAACTTAAGCTTAAGAAGGTGGGCCTTGCATTAGACACTTTACTACCTAAAATACAGCCTTTTAGTAAGGAAGAAAAGTGGAAAAGTCTAAATGACAATATACAGAAACAAAATGAAAAACTAAACAAAGAACTTGAAATTAACAAATATAAAAACCATGCAGGGACATGGAAGATTATAAATTAGATAGAGTGTATACTTATAAAAAAACACTCAACAATAGAATTAATCATTCTTTTATTTCTAGTACTAATTCTCAGACAAATAGGAACAACAACTATAGGGACAATAGGCAACATAATATACAAAATAGAGATAGGTCACCTATATCCATAGATAAAAGAACATCTAGTAATAGAGGAAGAATCACCTCTAATAATGAATTAAATGAGAATCAGACACGACCCCCTCAGAATAACCAATTTGAACACCATAGATCCAACTTTCCTAGACATAATGTAACTAACACCAATAGAGCACCTAGATGTCAGGTGCATCATAACTCCTACCGTCCATATAATAGGGGTAACCAATCAACTGATCGCACATATTCAGAATCCAATTTTAGGAGGGCCCAACCAGAACCTCCTCATGAACCTAATGTTCATGTTCATAATAGAGGTGATCAATACTCACATCAGAGGGAATACGATACCCGATGGGATCAACAGGGAGCACGGCCAAGAGCTCCACACCATAATCACTATAACCAAAATTCTTATGTACAGAATGATAACTACCAATACGAACAGCATAATGATAGAACTTTTAATTCACATAACAATAGAATTTCTAATCACAATAAAGATCAGAATCAATATGAGCCTCATTTTTTAGAGAGAGAGAGAGGATTTCCCCCACCCCCTTTGATAGACCCTCAAGTATACCAGAGAACAAGGGAGAGAATAGATCTTTCCACCTCAGTTCAGAATCAAAAACGAAAAAGAATAAGCGAGGAACGAGAGCAGGAAGAAAATTACAGACAATAAGAACAAAAAAGGAAAGGAACAGTATCAATAGAGATAATATTTTCAACCTATCTGACAGAAAATTAGAGACAAGTGAAGTTAATCTTTTGGCCAAGGGGCTGAATTATGCCCCCAAAGTAGGTCCTAATAAGTTTCAAACCTATATTGATATACAACAATATATTAGGAAACTCACTTTGAAACGCTATTTTGTCAAAAACCCGCCCCTTCCTACTAATACAATACAGTATGGAATTCACAATAGCAGGCAGGACCACCCTAATTATAACCAACACCCCCCTTTGGGTTCTCACAACAGTCCCACCAATTCACCCCCTAACATCAGTCTATCCATGCCACATACAGGTACACCTCTGGAGTCAGAGCTAGAATGGAGTATACATGAAGATAACAGTAAGATCATTACAACCAATTTTAAAAGAAAATCCTCTTTCTACCCTGTAGGTGCTCAAGGAGAATACATCAGTATTTTCAATAAGTTAGTTAATGAGGACTTCTCGAAACTATGGGAAAAGAACAAAGGAAAATGGGTTAACAAATTTAATGATAATCTCACCCGTGAGGAAAGACATACCCTATCTAGGCTCAAAACAGATACCAACATTGTAATTAGGGTTGCAGATAAAGGAAATGGGGTGGTTATACAGAATAGATCTGACTATATCAAAGAGGCCTCCAACATTTTGAGCAACACAACTACATACAAAAGACTCAGTTTCAATCCTACTGACACATATACTAAGAAACTCATTACAATTCTAAAAGCGGCCAAAATTGATAATATAATATAATTGATAATATAATAACTAAGGATGAATACAATTTTCTTGTTGAACCACACCCCAGTACTCCTTTATTTTATCACCTTCCAAAGGTTCATAAATCTCTCATAGACCCCCCAGGGAGACCCATTAACTCTGGAATTAACTAGCAACCTGTCTATCTACATAGATTCTTTCTTGCAGTCGATAGTTAAAGAAATTCCATCTTTCATTAGAGATACTACCCATGTTATCAACACATTTGAGGGATTAGATTGGGAAGAGGATTTCATCTGGCTCACCTGCGACGTGGCTGCCCTCTACACCTGCATCCCTATAGGGCGCACCAAAAGAACTATGAGAAAAAGGTTCAGTGAACATAAATATAATATTACACATGAGCTTGAGACACATAGTGTATCTCATCATTTTAAAATCCATCATAGTTCTAAACCAGATAGCCTCAAAGTAAAAATCATTGAGGGGGTACCAGCAAATAAACATGTAAATAGACTTAGAACTCTCCGTCAAAGAGAGACCTTCTGGATCCATGAATTGAATACACTCAGACCTAATGGATTAAATATAGACCTAGATTTGAATGCTTTTATGTAAAAATATTTTTAATACAAATCAAATTATTCTCCATTGAATTTTTAAAACAAATCTATTTTTTAAGATACATTCATGAACTACTAGGTATATGTCATTTTAAGTTTTTCTTTTTTTGTGTATAATTGTTGTATATGTATGCAATACTGTTACATTTTTTATATTTGTTTATACATATGGAATGCCATTTAGGGACCTCACACTATGCATTTACCTGACGAGTGTTTATGGAATATCTATGGCCTGTTATCTATTGGTTTTATGGAGATTTAGTTTAGAATAGATGTGTATTTCCATTTCTATTTTGTGTTATATTTTACCCTTTGTACTAGTTAGTTTGGGACCAGTTCGGGCGCACACACATACAGCTCCAAATAACATAACCTGAGTTGAAATATATCAATAGCCAATCAGATTGAGGTTCTAGCTATACGTGTGTGTCTCCGTTCACTCCCCACAGACATCCTCTTGAGAAAGTCCTAACATTGTAGGACGAAACGCGTTGAGGTCATCAACGCTCTGATGTCACGCACGTCACGTACGCCACGCATGCATACGATCTGCTGCACCCGGACAAGGAGAGCCCACGAGTGAACACGGCGCCCATCTCGTTTGTGGCTTCAACATCTCACTCCATGACCGGATTGGTAACATTTTCGTAGCAGGGCTCAGAGCGGACTATATATATTGAATGCTAGATCATCTTTTATATTTTGTAAGTGTTTTTAGTAAGCGCTTTATTGTGTTTAAATAAACTTTTACTCTTAGATGGGATGCGCTGTCTTTGTCTTTTTCAGTTCCTGAACTGTTATAGTTACAGAACAAAGACCCCTCCACACCGCTGGAGGACAATTTCAAAATAATATCACACACATTCAAATACCTAGGCATTACTCTGACTAAGAACCCTGCCCAATGGTATGGAGTTAACCTCAAACCATTACTGAAGGACCTAAAACAAATGTTACTGAATTGGGCTTCGTTACCGATAACATTATCAGGGAGAGTAGGGATAATTAAAATGATTCTGTTCCCCAAATTGCTGTACACCCTGCAGATGCTTCCGGATCTTCTACACAAACAGGACCTCAAGACGTTAAATAGGGATCTCCTAAACTTCTTGTGGAGGGAGAAAAAACACAGAATTAGCTTTCAAAAAAGGACATGTAGGCCGGAGATGGGAGGTTTTGGGCTTCCAAATATCGAGCATTATAATTGTGCAGCTTTGACGAAATATGTGATGGACTGGTTGTTGGATAGGGGACACTTTACTAACAGGACACTTGAGTCAGAGATCATCAAACCATGGTCACTAAAGATGCTTCCTCACATGACTCGCACACAGGTAGAGCCCATTCTTGGGGATGCGACCCTTCTCCACCACCCTGTAAGGGCATGTTGGAAGATGTGTAGGGCTATGGGAGCCTCCCATAGCCACACTACTTACTTACCTCTGCGGGGCAACCCTGATTTCCCTGCAGGATTTACCACAAAACCTTTCAAACAATGGGAGGAGTGGGGGGTGACGTCTCTAAGACATATACTTTCAGAAAATGGGAAATTAATCCGGCCGTTTATAGATCTGCAGAGGGATTATGGTATACCCAACACTCACCACTTTGCTTTCCTACAGATGAGGCACTATGTGCATAATCTTCTGAGAGCCGGAAACATGCCAGATGCTACCTGTGATATTTATAGACTCTTGTCCTTAACAAACAGAGGGATGACTTCTATCTCTCACACCTATAACACCCTTCAATTGAAATCACACAAAGCTAGCATAATGCACCTCCAACACACTTGGAGCACACTGACTGGACAAAACCCTACAGACAAATGTATAGAGCAAAGCTTTGCAAAGGTGAGGAGGGCCTCCCTATCAAACGAAATGCGAGAATCTCATACTAAATTGGTCCACAACGCTTACATAACACCCAAAATGTTTCACAAATGGAAGCGAGACGCTCCGGGCTTATGCCCAAAATGCTCAAACCCCAATACAAACATAGTACACATGATATGGAACTGCTCGAAACTAACAAAATTTTGGGGCATGACACAGAGGTGGATGGAGAAATGCACTGGGGAAAGAATCAAACTATCCACTGACATGGTGATATTCCTACACTCAAGGATAGGAAAACACACAGAGTTCATACACAATGTGATATTACACGCCAGAAAACTTATCTTAACGCAGTGGTTGTCACAGAAACCACCAAGCCTAATGCAACTCAGGGAAACATTGAGAAAGCAGATGGTATATGAACAACTGGACACCCAGGGGGACATAACACGGAGAACCAAAAAATTCATGACTAAATGGGAACCCTTTCTTGATACCCTGGACCTCGCACACCAAAAACAGATAATTTACCCATTTAAAGACTCTGACTATATACTAAATACCCAACTGCACGGACAATGGAATATTTTTAATTAACAGTACAGACAAACTATTTCACTCTAGACCTGATTGGGAGACTGGAGTAAGGAGGATCCTGGGGGTGGCGCCTCGGGCGAAGTGGAGAAGTGACAGCTTTTTAGGGGAGGAGAAGGAAGGAGGGGAAAGGATGAAGGAGTGGGGTTGTAGAATAGGGACAGGTGTTTCAGCACTCTCCTGGCAGGAAGATTACCTTACCACTAGTTTACAGCAGAACAAAGTCTCTATGGACACAGGTGAACTGGTTGTAGAACTACTAAAGATAATTGAGGCATTTTCTTTATGTGGCAGCAGGAGGAGAGATAAGAATAGGGAAATTAAGGGGAGTTACATAGGATTGAGGAGTGCTGGATAAAAAGAAAACCCAGTGTTGCTGCAGTGATAATGTTTGTCATATTTTACAAGGTTGATTTGTTTTGTAATTTCCATAGTTTGTCACTGTGTGTGGTGCTGGAAAAAATAAAGTATTTAAAAAAAAAAAAAGCCCTACCCTACTCTAAATTACAAATAGCCCTTAAAAGGACCTTTTGCGGGGCATTGCCCCAAAGTAATCAACTCTTTTACCTGTAAAAAAAAGTACAATACCCCCCCAACATTAAAACTCAGCACCCACACACCCAACCCTACTCTAAAACCCACCCAATCACCCCTTAAAAAAACCTAACACTAAGCCCTTGAAGATCACCCTACCTTGAGAAGTCTTCACCCAACCGGGCCGAAGTCCTCAATGAAGCCGGGCGAAGTGGTCCTCCAGGCGGTCCGAAGTCTTCATCCAAGCTGGGAAGAAGAGGTCCTCCAGACGGGCAGAAGTCTTCATCCAGGCGGCAACTTCTATCTTCATCCATCCGGCGTGGAGCGGGTCCATCTTCAAGATATCCAATGCGGAGCATCCTCTTCTTTTGACGTCTTCAAACAGAATGAAGGTTCCTTTAAATGAACAATATGGCAACCCTTCAATTCCGATTGGCTGATAGAATTCTATCAGCCAATCGGAATTAAGGTAGAAAAAATCCTATTGGCTGATAGAATTCTATCAGACAATCGGAATTCAAGGGACACCATCTTGGGGGGAGTCATTTAAAGGAACATTCATTCGGGAAGAAGACGTCGCCAGAAGACTATGCTCCGCGTCGGATGCCTTGAAGATGGACTCACTCCGCTCCGGATGGATGAAGATAGAAGATGCCGCCTGGATGAAGACTTCTGCCCATCTGGAGGACCTCTTCTTCCCGGCTTGGATGAAGACTTCTGCCCTTCTGGAAGACCACTTCGCTCTGCTTCGTTGAGGACTTTGGCCCGGTTGGGTGAAGACTTCTCAAGGTAGGGTGATCTTCAAGGGGTTAGTGTTAGTTTTTTTTTAAGGGGGGATTGGGTGGGTTTTAGAGTAGGGTTGGGTGTGTGGGTGGTGGGTTTTAATGTTGGAGGGGTATTGTACTTTTATTTAACAGGTAAAAGAGCTAATGACATTGGGGCAATGCCCCGCGAAAGGCCCTTTTAAGGGCTATTTGTAATTTAGGGTAGGGCTTTTTATTATTTTGGGGGGGGGGGGGTTATTTTATTAGGGGGATTAGATTAGGTGTAATTAGTTTTAAAAACTTTTAATTATTTTATTATTTTCTATAATTTAGTGGGGGTTTTGTACTTTAGTTAATTTTATTTAATTGAAATTAATTTAATTTAGGTAATTAATTTAATTCTAGTGTAGTGTTAGGTGTAATTGTAACTTAGGTTAGGTTTTATTTTACAGGTAAATTTGTCTTTATTTTAGCTAGGTAGTTATTAAATAGTTAATAACTATTTAATAACTATTGTACCTAGTTAATATAAATAGAAAGTTGCCTGTAAAATAAAAATAAACCCTGAGATAGCTACAATGTAACTATTATTTATATTGTTGCTATCATAGGGTTTATTTAGTATTTAGTTTTAAATAGGAATAATTTAGTTAATGCTAGTTATTTTATTTAGATGTATTTAAATAATATTTAAGTTAGGGGGGTGTTATGGTTAGGGTTAGACTTAGATTTAGGGGTTAATAACTTTAATATAGTGGCGGTGACGTTGGGGCGGCAGATTAGGGGTTAATAAATGGAGGTAGGTGTCGGCGATGTTAGGGACGGCAGATTAGGGGTTAATAAAATTTAACTAGTGGTTGCGAGGCGGGAGTGCGGCGGTTTAGGGGTTAATATATTTATTATAGTGTCAGCGATGTCCGGTTTGGCAGATTAGAGGATAAAAATGTTATTTTAGTGTTTGCGATGTGGGGGGGCCTTGATTTAGGTGTTAATAGGTAGTTTATGAGTGTTAGTGTACTTTTTAGCACTTTAGTTATGAGTTTTATGCTACGGCGTTAGCCCATAAAACTCTTAACTACTGACTTTCAAATGCGGTACCAGGCTTGACAGAAGAAGGTGTACCGCTCACTTTTTAGAAGACTCGCAATACGGGCGTCAGGCAAATCCCATTGAAAAAATAGGATACGCAATTGACGTAAGTGGATTTGTGGTATTTTCGAGTCTGTCCAAAAAAGTGAGCGGTACACCTGTACCTGCAAGACTCGTAATACCAGCGGGCTTTAAAAAGCAGCGTTGGGACCTCTCAACGCTGCTTTTTAAGGCTAACGCATGTCTCGTAATCTAGCCGTATATTTATTAGATGGTGTTATTATGTGTGTAATTGTACTGTGTAATGTACATTTATTAGATATTTTTATTATGTGTGTAACTGTACTGTGTAATGTATATTTATTAGATAGTGTTATTATGTGTGTAACTGTACTGTGTAATGTATATTTATTAGATATTTTTATTATGTGTGTATCTGTACTGTGTGATGTATATTTATTAGATAGTGTTATTATGTGTGTAACTGTACTGTGTAATGTATATTTATTAGATAGTGTTATTATGTTTGTAAATATGCTGTGTGATGTATATTTATTAGATAGTGTTATTATGAGTGTAACTGTACTGTGTAATGTATTTTATTAGATAGTGTTATTATGAGTGTAACTGTACTGTGTAATGTATATTTATTAGATAGTGTTATTATGTGTGTAACTGTACAATGTAATGTATATTTATTAGATAGTGTTATTATGTGTGTAACTGTGTTGTGTAATGTATTGTTATTAGACAGTGTTATTACGTGTGTAACTGTACTGTGTAATTTTTGTTAATAGATGGTGTTATTATGTGTGTAAATGTACTATGTAATGTATATTTATTAGATGGTGTTATGTGTGTAACTGTACTGTGTAATGTATATTTATTAGATAGTGTTATGTGTGTAACTGTACTGTGTAATGTATATTTATTAGATAGTGTTATTATGTGTGTAACTGTACTATGTAATGTATATTTATTAGATAGTGTTAATATGAGTGTAACTGTACTGTGTAATGTATATTTATTAGATAGTGTTATTATGTGTGTAAATGTACTATGTAATGTATATTTATTAGACAGTGTTAATATGTGTGTAACTGTACTGTGTAATGTATATTTATTAGATAGCGTTATTATGTGTGTAACTGTACTATGTAATGTATATTTATTAGATGGTGTTATGTGTGTAACTGTACTGTGTAATGTATATTTATTAGATAGTGTTATGTGTGTAACTGTACTGTGTAATGTATATTTATTAGATAGTGTTATTATGTGTGTAACTGTACTATGTAATGTATATTTATTAGATAGTGTTAATATGAGTGTAACTGTACTGTGTAATGTATATTTATTAGATAGTGTTATTATGTGTGTAAATGTACTATGTAATGTATATTTATTAGATGGTGTTATGTGTGTAACTGTACTGTGTAATGTATATTTATTAGATAGTGTTATGTGTGTAACTGTACTGTGTAATGTATATTTATTAGATAGTGTTATTATGTGTGTAACTGTACTGTGTAATGTATATTTATTAGACAGTGTTATTATGTGTGTAACTGTACTATGTAATGTATATTTATTAGATAGTGTTAATATGAGTGTAACTGTACTGTGTAATGTATATTTATTAGACAGTGTTATTATGTATGTAACTGTACTGTGTAATGTATATTTATTAGACAGTGTTATTATGGATGTAACTGTACTGTATAATGTATATTTATTAGATAGTGTTATTATGTGTGTAACTGTACTGTGTAATGTATATTTATTAGATAGTGTTATTATGTGTGTAACTGTACTGTGCAATGTATATTTATTAGACAGTGTTATTATGTGTGTAACTGTACTGTGTAATGTATTTTATTAGATTTTGTTATTATGTGTGTAACTGTACTATGTAATGTATTTTTATTAGAAAGTGTTATTATGTGTGTAACTGTACTGTGTAATGTATATTTATTAGAGAGTGTTATTATGTGTTTAACTGTACTGTGTAATGTATATTTTTAGATAGTGTTATTATGTGTTTAACTGTACTGTGTAATGTATATTTTTAGATAGTGTTATTATAAGTGTAACTGTACTATGTGATGTATATTTATTAGATAGCGTTATGAGTGTAACTTTAATGTGTATTTCATTTTTATTAGATAGTGATATTTTGTGTGTAACTGTACTGTGTAATGTATATTTATTAGATAGTGTTATTATGAGTGTAACAGTACTGTGTAATGTATATTTATTAGATAGTGTTATTTTGTGTGTAACTGTACTGTGTAATGTATATTTTTAGATAGTGTTATTATTAGTGTAACTGTACTGTGTAATGTATATTTATTAGATTGTGTTATTATGTGTGTAACTGTAGTGTGTAATGTATATTTATTAGATTGTTTTATTATGTGTGTAACTGTACTGTGTAATGTATTGGTATTAGACAGTGTTATTATGTGTGTAACTGTACTGTGTAATGTATATGTATTAGATGGTGTTATTATGTGTGTAACTGTACTGTGCAATGTATATTTATTAGATTGTGTTATTATGTGTGTAACTGTACTGTGTAATGCATATTTATTAGATAGTGTTACTATGTGTGTAACTGTACTGTGTAATTTATATTTATTACATCATTGTATTATGTGTGTAACTGTACTGTGTAATGTATTGTTATTAGACAGTTTTATTATGTGTGTAACTGTACTGTGTAATGTATTGTTATTAGACAGTGTTATTATGTGTGTAACTGTACTGTGTAATGTATTGTTATTAGATAGTGTTATTATAAGTGTAACTGTACTGTGTAATGTATATTTATTAGATAGTGTTATTATGTGTGTAACTGTATTGTGTAATGTATATTTATTAGATAGTGGTATTATGTGTGTAACTGTACTGTGTGATGTATATTTATTAAATAGTGTTATTATGGCCTCTAGTTATCAAGCCGTCAACCGCAAATACGCTGCAATTCCGCAGCGTATTTGTGGCGAGGCTGATTCGCCTTAGTTATCAACCCCTACTGCCCGGCAAAAGTAGAATATAGTGACGTAAGCTTCGATCCGCGGGACTCAGTCCAACACAGATCGATGTTTACGTCACTCCAGATGTTCCGAACGCAAGTTCGGCACAATCTGACTACTTTTGGTAGTTATCAAACTACTACCAGGTACGCTCGCCACTATTCCGGGCCAGCGTGCCTGGATTTCAATCCGCCGCCCTGGAGGCGGCGGATCCCATAGGAATCAATGGGAGTCTGATTATAGAGAAAGCTCATGTTCGCTGCTGCCCGATATCCCATTGATTCCTATGGAAAACTTCTACACCTAACACCCTAACATGTACCCGGAGTCTAAACACCACTAATCTGCCCTCCCCTACACCGCCGCAACTAAATAAAGTTATTACCCCCTAAACCGCCGCTCCCGGACCCCGCCGCAACTATAATAAATATGTTAACCCCTAAACCGCCGCTCCCAGAGCTCACCACAACTATAATAAATATGTTAACACCTAAACCGCCGCTCCCGGAGCCCACCGCAACTATAATAAATATGTTAACCCCTAAACCGCCGCTCCTAGACCCCGCCGCAACTATAACAAATATGTTAACCCCTAAACCGCTGCTCCCAGACCCCGCCGCCACCTACATAATACCTATTAACCCCTATCCTGCCCCCCCCTATACCTCCGCCACCTATAATAAATTTATTAACCCCTATCCTGCCCCCCTTTACTGCCGCCACTATAATAAAATTATTAACCCCTAAACCTAAATCTAACACTAACCCTAACACCCCTCTAACTTAAATATTAATTAAATAAATCTAAATAATATTACTCTTATTAACTAAATTAATCCTATTTAAAACTAAATACTTACCTATAAATTATTTGACTTGTGGACTTTTTATTATTTTTTGCTATTGATAAAGGTGTGATTATTTTTGCACTTCTCGTCTCAGTCTGATTCCTGGCACCCTGACATTACTAAAGAGTTATCCCTGAGACGAAGAAGCACCTAACGTGCCTGTGATGCTCCTCTAAAGTGGAAGAAAAAACAAGGATATCATCCAAGTAGACGATGACAGTGCGGTTGAGGAGGTCATGAAAGACGTCGTTGACAAATGCCTGGAAGACTGCAGGGGCATTACACAGCCCAAATGGCATTACAAGGTATTCGTAATGCCCTGATCTTGTGTTGAAGGCAGTCTTCTATTCGTGGCCTGGAGCGATGCAAATTAAATTGTATGCCCCACGTAAGTCCAATTTAGTGAAGAAGCGAGCATTCTGGAGTGAGTCATACAATTCAGTGATCAGTGGTATGGGATAGCGATTCTTGATGGTTATGTTGTTCAATGCCCTGTAGTCTATTCAGGATCTGAGCCCACCATCCTTCTTACCAACAAAAAAGAAACCAGCCCCAGCAGGAGAGGAAGAAGGGTGAATGAAACCTTTAGCTAGGTTCTCTTGGATGTACTCCTCCATGGATTTGGTTTCAGCCTCGTAGAGTGGATACGTCCTGCCTTTAGGAAGTGGGGCTGCGGGAAGGAGGTCGATCTTGCAGTCATAGGGACGGTGGGGTGGCAGCACATCGGCTGCTTTTTTCTCAAACACATCAGCAAAGTCTGCATATACCAAAGGAAGGATGGAGGGAGTCTGGATGCTGGCTATGGGAACGTGGAGCAGGGGAGTGACTTTAGCAAGGCAGGAGTGGAAACAGGAGGCACCCCAAGAAGCCAGTTGTCCCTCAGCCCAGTCAAACTGTGGATTGTGTAAGTGAAGCCAAGGGAGGCCAAGGATGACAGGCTGAGCAGTGGAATGAATTACCTCGAACTGGAGCTGTTCACTATGAAGAACACTGATGGTCAGGGTCAGGGGTGCTGACTCAAAATGGATCAAACCTGAACCAAGGGGGGAGCCCTCCAGGGTAGTTATCTTGAGACAATATCTTTTCTGTAGAACAGGTAGACTAGCTTGAATCATAAAACGGTGATCCAGGAAGTTGCCAGCTGCCCCCGAATCAATGAAGGCCTGAGTGTGGACAGTATTCTGAAGAAAGGTAAGGGTAACAGGTACCAGGATCTGAGAGGAGGGGTTTGGTAGAGATCATGCTTAGAGGTACCCCTGTGTTATCCTCTAAGCATTGGCTTTTCCTGGCCAAATGTCACAGTCCTTTAGTTGGTGGGAGTTAGAACCACAATAAAAGCATAGCCTTACTCTCCTTCTCTGTCTCTCGGACTCTGAAGGTTTGAAGGAGGAGAGGTCCATGGTGTGATGATAGCAGGATGTGATGTCACTAGCATGTGGGCGGGGCTTAGGTCCGGTGTCTGTGTCGCAGTTAGTTTAGTACAATCAACCTGTCTGGATGTGTATTGCTATGCTCTGTAATAAAATAGAGTTGTACCATCATTGCTGTGTCCTGCATATGTCCTGCATCTCATGACATGGTGTCAGAAGTTCCGGACTGCGCTTCTGTTCCTGATCGATTGCAATGTCAAAGTTTACCCCACCTGAGCCTTTTGACTTTTCTCAGCCTGCAGCTTGGCCCACATGGCGTCAGCGGTTTCAGCGCTTCAGGATTGCATCCAAACTGAACAAGGAGAGTGGTGAAGTACAAGTTAATTCTCTTTTATACTCCATGGGGAAAGATGTAGAGCCAGTGTTCAATGCTTTTACTTTTCAAGAAGGGGAAGAAGTTAACTTTGATATAGTTATGGATAAACTCAGTGCCCACTTTGTGCCCAAAAGAAATGTGATTCATGAGAGAGCTTGTTTCCACAAACGTAATCAGCGTGTGGGAGAATCTGTGGAGTCATTTGTGCGCAGCCTGTATGAATTAGCTGAATTCTGTGAGTTTGGTGTTGCTAAAGAAGAGCAAATCAGAGACAGAATAGTTATTGGAATTGCAGATGCTGAAGTCTCCCTGAAGCTGCAGTTAGAGCCTGATTTAACGTTAGAAGGGGCTATTAGGATGGCCCGCCAGAGTGAACTGGTGAAAAAGCAAAGTGCTGATCTGAGGTCTGAGAGTATTGTGGATGAAGTGCAACAGTCTAGAAAAATTACTAGTGAAAGGCACAGTGTGAGCGGTAGATCAAAAGTATTGGAAAGGCCTAGAAGTGGATGGGCGCAACATGGCCGATGCACACGGTGCTACCGGGCTCATGATCAGAGTGCTATATGCCCGGCCAGAGATAAAAGATGCAGAAAATGTAACAGAATAGGCCATTTTGAAGTGGTGTGTAAAACTGAATACATTAAGGAGATGCAGGTGGACAGTGACCAGGAGGGTCAGGAAGTGTCTTTTGTGGGGTCTGTTGTGGAACGGACAAGCTCAGAGGAAGATTGGAAAGTTACTTTTACTGTAATGGGAGCCAAAGTTGATTTTAAGATTGACACAGGAGCTGATATCACTGTAATGTCTTTTGCTGAATTTATGAAACTGCCTCGACAGCCCCAGCTGGCGAAGGTTACTACAAATGTTCATAGTCCTGGTGGCCGCATTGATTGTGTGGGGAAATTTCTTGCCAGCTGTGAGTACAAACAAAAAAAGTTCACCATGTGGGTGCATGTGATCCGAGGTCAGTGTGTTAACAGTTTATTGAGCAGAAAAGCAGCCTGTGACTTGGGCCTCGTGGCCAGAGTGAATGAGATCTCTGAAGATATGTTTGGCGAGTTGGGCCTACTGAGCTGCAAACCTGTCCGTATAGCACTTAAAAGTGACACAGTCCCGTACAGTATTTCTACTCCTCGTAGAATTCCGTTTCCGCTCATGCCTCAAGTGGAGAAAGAGCTCATGCGCATGAAGTCTATGGGGGTTATTGAAGAGGTTGTTGAAGCAACTGATTGGTGTGCCCCCATTGTTCCTGTTGCAAAGAAAAACGGAAAGGTGCGCATCTGTGTGGACCTGAAAAGGTTGAATGAGGCAGTGAAGAGGGAGAGATTTGTGCTGCCGACATTGGAAGATATAGCCCCGAAGTTGGCTGGGGCGAAGTTCTTTTCCACATTAGACGCTTCTAGCGGCTTTTGGCAGATCCCCCTGGATCCAAAGTGCCGCAAACTGACTACCTTCATCACTCCGGTAGGTCGGTTCTGCTTCTGCAGACTTCCCTTTGGGATATCCTCCGCTCCTGAGATCTTTCAGAGGGAAATGAGTTCTCTCCTGAGTGGCCACGTGGGCACAGCAGTCGTCATGGACGACATTCTAGTGTATGGGTCTACAGTGGAAGAGCATGATCAGCGTTTGAGTTGTGTGCTGCAGGCTATCAAAGAGTCTGGGCTGAAGCTGAATAAAGAAAAATGTCATTTTAGGAAAACTGAATTATGCTACTTTGGGCATATCATCAACGGGGATGGCATCAAGCCGGACCCCGAGAAAATTCGGGCTATCGAACAGATGAAAAGCCCTTCGGATGTACATGAGCTGAGACAGATATTGGGCCTTGTAAATTACGTGGGCAAGTTTCTTCCAGATTTATCTACAGTTTTGCACCCTATCACAGAGTTGCTTAAGAAAGATGTTGCCTGGGTCTGGGGACCCTCACAAGAAAAAGCGTTCCTGCATGCTAAGTCCCTGCTGGGGTCTGCCCCAGTGCTGGGGTTCTACGACCCTTCAAAAAAGACTGTGGTTAGTGCTGATGCAAGCAGTTATGGGTTGGGGGCTGCACTCCTGCAGCTGAATGACAACAAACTACAGCCCATCGCCTACTGTTCCCGCACACTGACGGCTGCGGAGTCTAAATACGCTCAAATTGAGAAAGAGTGCCTGGCTGCAGTTTGGGCCTGTGAGCGCTTTCAGCGTTATCTAGTGGGTTTGGAGAAATTTAGTCTGGAAACTGACCACAAACCGCTAGTCCCTCTTATCAATTCTTATGACATCGACAAAACACCCTTGAGATGCCAGAGACTTTTAATGAGACTACTCAGGTTCAATGTTCAGGCAGTGCATGTGCCGGGGAAGCAGCTGGTTGTGGCAGATACACTGTCCAGGCTCCCGCTGGCTGCTGCTGAAGAATCCTCCACAGAGTCGGATGTAAAAGTGTATGTTGATTCAGTTCTGGCCTCTAAGTCCATTTCTTCAAGGAAACTGGAAGAGATAAAGAAAGAGACATATTTGGACACAGATCTGCAAGAAGTTATAAGGTACATAAGAGATGGCTGGCCCGAGAGCCGGGCAGCCTGGATGTCTTTAAATGCTTACCAGCCAGAGAGGTCGCAGCTCACGGAGCTGGAGGGGTTGGTGCTGTTCCAAGACCGTATTGTAATTCCTGTCAGCATGAGGAAGGAGATGTTAAACAGGATTCACGATGGCCACTTAGGCATTACAAAGTGCAGAGAAAGAGCAGCTACAGCTGTGTGGTGGCCTGGGATCAGCTCCGACATTGCAAATCACGTGTCTAAATGTGCCTTTTGCCGGGAACGCCGGCCTACTCAGAGAAGGGAGCCCTTAATGTCTACTCCGCTGCCTGCGGGGCCGTGGCAGAAAATAGCTGCTGATTTGTGCGAACTGCACGGGAAAAAGTTTCTTGTTGTTATCGACTACTATTCCAGGTATTTGGAAATAGCACCCCTGAATGATATCACAAGTCAGGCCGTTATCATTCGCCTGAAGAGCTTGTTCGCCCGCTGGGGCATTCCAATGGAGCTGGTGAGTGATAATGGCATGCAGTTCGCTTCTACAGAGTTCAGTGCTTTCAGCAGGGAATATGATTTTGTACATTCCACGTCAAGTCCACATTATCCGCAGGCCAACGGAATGGCTGAAAGGGCAGTTCAAACAACAAAATTCATTCTAAAGCAATCTGAACCGTACCTAGCCCTCTTGTCATACAGGGCGACGCCCATTCAAGCCACCGGGTTTAGCCCGGCACAGCTGATGCTAGGACACCAGATTCGCACCACTTTACCCTCAGTGGGTGTCTTCAAGCCGCCTGGCCCTGTTCCTCGGGACGAAGTCCTTAGGAGGGATGAAGAGGCCAAAAAGGGTTATCGTTTCTTCTACGACAGGAGACATTCTGTCAGGCCTTTACAGGAACTGAAAGCGGGCCAAAGTGTCAGAATTAAACTGGATGATGAGAAGAAATGGAAGACGCCTGCTACGGTAGTGGGCCGCTCTCCAGAACCAAGGTCTTACACAGTCCTTACAGAGGGAGGGACGGTTACACGCCGTAACCGAAGACATCTTCAGCCTGTACCTGAGAGTCTGGAACCGGATACCTCAATACCACCGCCGGTGGGATCCCCTGTTCTAAGAGAGGTGCCTTCCCCTCAGCAAGATCATAGCGGGGATATATCTTTGCCTCCAGCAGACTCTTGTTCACCATCTTCTGTATCAGAGGACAGTTCATGCAAAGTTACATCAAGCGGAAGAGTGGTGAGGCTTCCGGCCCGATACAGGGACTGACTTTAGCTAGAACAGTGACCGGAAGTATGGGCAGAATAATCCCATGGTCACTGTGGACTAGGGTAGTCTACCCCGATGTCCAAGTCAGGATGTAATTTATTTGTTCATGTTTTCTAATCTATCTGTTTTTATAATGTTCTAAAACAAAATGTTGTTGTATACCCTGTTGGTGTACCTTGTTATTTAATATATGCGAATGTATGCTTTGTCTTTGAAAAAGGGGAAGATGTGATGATAGCAGGATGTGATGTCACTAGCATGTGGGCGGGGCTTAGGTCCGGTGTCTGTGTCGCAGTTAGTTTAGTACAATCAACCTGTCTGGATGTGTATTGCTATGCTCTGTAATAAAATAGAGTTGTACCATCATTGCTGTGTCCTGCATATGTCCTGCATCTCATGACACATGGGTTCCTTCACTGAGGGAACTGGAGCTGCAGAAGGGGTAGAGGATACCACCTCAGCCGAACGAACAGGGGGACAGTAAGGGAGGACCCTCCTAGCTCGGTCTTTCTCCGCTTGTCTCTCCTGAAAGCGAGAGTCCAGGCTGATACAAAGTGCTATAAAGTCATCCAAAGAAGAAGGAATATCCCGATAGGTGAGTTCATCTTTGATGCGTTCATGCAGACCCCTCCTAAAGCCTACCTTGAGAGCACTGCCATCCCAAGTGGTTTTAAGTGCCAAGGTGCAAAACTCCATTGCAAACTGAGCCACGGGTCTGTTGCCCTGGCGAAGATCCAGGAGGGAATATTCTGCAGCAGAGGTACGGCCAGAAGCCCCAAACACAGCAGAAAAAGCAGAGATGAAATCATCAGCATCATGCAGGAGTGGAGCGTCCTGTTCCAGAAGAGAAGAGACCCAGGCTAGGGACTTGTCTTTCAGCAAGGAAATGATAAAGGTGACCCTTGATTGGGGAGACTGAAAGGTGTGGGGATCATTACGGAAGTGCAGCCTGCATTGGTTAAGGAAACCCCTGCAATCCGTAGTACCTTCATACTTGTCAGGCAAAGGTATCCGGGGTATGCTTAGAGATGCAGAGGGAGAAGCCACAGTACTAGGAGCAGAGACTGGCGGTGTAACAACAGGAGTGGTAACCAGTTAGCGTAGTGAGACAGGCAGGGTTCAGTAACAAGTATCAGTCCAGCAGATTAGGGGTTAACCAGTTAGCGTAGTGAGACAGGCAGGGTTCAGTAACAAGTATCAGTCCAGCAGATTAGGGGTTAACCAGTTAGCGTAGTGAGACAGGCAGGGTTCAGTAACAAGTGTCAGTCCAGCAGATTAGGGGTTAACCAGTTAGCGTAGTGAGACAGGCAGGGATCAGTAACACGTATCAGTTCAGCAGATAAGGGGTTAACCAGTTAGCGTAGTGAGACAGACAGGGTTCAGTAACAAGTATCAGTACAACAGATTAGGGGTTAACCAGTTAGCGTAGTAAGACAGGCAGGGTTCAGTAACAAGTATCAGTCCAGCAGATTAGTGGTTAACCATTTAGCGTAGTGAGTCAGGCAGGGTTCAGTAACAAGTATCAATCCAGCAGATTAGGGGTTAACCAGTTAGCGTAGTGAGACAGACAGGGTTCAGTAACAAGTGTCAGTCCAGCAGATTAGGGGTTAACCAGTTAGCGTAGTGAGACAGGCAGGGTTCAGTAACAAGTATCAGTCCAGCAGATTAGGGGTTAACCAGTTAGCGTTGTGAGACAGGCAGGGTTCAGTAACAAGTATCAGTCCAGCAGATTAGGGGTTAACCAGTTAGCGTAGTGAGACAGGCAGGGTTCAGTAACAAGTATCAGTCCAGCAGATTAGGGGTTAACCAGTTAGCGTAGTGAGACAGACAGGGTTCAGTAACAAGTATCAGTCCAGCAGATTAGGGGTTAACCAGTTAGCGTAGTGAGACAGGCAGGGTTCAGTAACAAGTATCAGTCCAGCAGATTAGGGGTTAACCAGTTAGCGTAGTGAGACAGGCAGGGTTCAGTAACAAGTATCAGTCCAGCAGATTAGGGGTTAACCAGTTAGCGTAGTGAGACAGACAGGGTTCAGTAACAAGTATCAGTCCAGCAGATTAGGGGTTAACCAGTTAGCGTAATGAGACAGACAGGGTTCAGTAACAAGTGTCAGTCCAGCATATTAGGGGTTAACCAGTTAGCGTAGTGAGACAGGCAGGGTTCAGTAACAAATATCAGTCCAGCATATTAGGGGTTAACCAGTTAGCGTAGTGAGACAGGCAGGGTTCAGTAACAAGTATCAGTCCAGCAGATTAGGGGTTAATCAGTTAGCGTAGTGAGACAGGCAGGGTTCAGTAACAAGTATCAGTCCAGCAGATTAGGGGTTAATCAGTTAGCGTAGTGAGACAGGCAGGGTTCAGTAACAAGTGTCAGTCCAGCAGATTAGGGGTTAACCAGTTAGCGTAGTGAGACAGACAGGGTTCAGTAACAAGTATCAGTCCAGAAGATTAGGGGTTAATCAGTTAGAGTAGTGAGAAAGGCAGGGTTCAGTAACAAGTGTCAGTCCAGCAGATTAGGGGTTAATCAGTTAGCGTAGTGAGACAGGCAGGGTTCAGTAACAAGTCTCAGTCCAGCAGATTAGGGGTTAACCAGTTAGTGTAGTGAGACAGACAAGGTTCAGTAACAAGAATCAGTCCAGCAGATTAGGGGTTAATCAGTTAGTGTAGTGAGACAGACAAGGTTCAGTAACAATTATCAGTTCAGCAGATTAGGGGTTAACCAGTTAGCGTAGTGAGACAGACAGGGTTCAGTAACAAGTATCAGTCCAGCAGATTAGGGGTTAAACAGTTAGCGTAGTGAGACAGGCAGGGTTCAGTAACAAGTGTCAGTCCAGCAGATTAGGGGTTAACCAGTTAGCGTAGTGAGACAGGCAGGGTTCAGTAACAAGTGTCAGTCCAGCAGATTAGGGGTTAACCAGTTAGCGTAGTGAGACAGACAGGGTTCAGTAACAAGTATCAGTCCAGCAGATTAGGGGTTAACCAGTTAGCGTAGTGAGACAAACAGGGTTCAGTAACAAGTATCAGTCCAGCAGATTAGGGGTTAATCAGTTAGCGTAGTGAGACAGGCAGGGTTCAGTAACAAGTATCAGTCCAGAAGATTAGGGGTTAACCAGTTAGCGTAGTGAGACAGACAGGGTTCAGTAACAAGTGTCAGTCCAGCAGATTAGGGGTTAACCAGTTCGCGTAGTGAGACAGACAGGGTTTAGTAACAAGTATCAGTCCAGCAGATTAGGGGTTAACCAGTTAGCGTAGTGAGACAGACAAGGTTCAGTAACAAGTGTCAGTCCAGCAGATTAGGGGTTAACCAGTTAGCGTAGTGAGACAGACAGGGTTCAGTAACAAGTATCAGTCCAGCAGATTAGGGGTTAACCAGTTAGCGTAGTGAGACAGGCAGGGTTCAGTAACAAGTGTCAGTCCAGCAGATTACGGGTTAACCAGTAAGCGTAGTGAGACAGGCAGGGTTCAGTAACAAGTGTCAGTCCAGCAGATTAGGGGTTAACCAGTTAGCGTAGTCAGACAGGCAGGGTTCAGTAACAAGTATCAGTCCAGCAGATTAGGGGTTAACCAGTTAGCGTAGTGAGACAGGCAGGGTTCAGTAACAAGTATCAGTCCAGCATATAAGGGGTTAACCAGTTAGCGTAGTGAGACAGGCAGGGTTCAGTAACAAGTATCAGTCCAGCAGATTAGGGGTTAATCAGTTAGCGTAGTGAGAAAGGCAGGGTTCAGTAACAAGTATCAGTCCAGCAGATTAGGGGTTAACCAGTTAGCATAGTGAGACAGGCAGGGTTCAGTAACAAGTATCAGTCCAGCATATTAGGGGTTAACCAGTTAGCGTAGTGAGAAAGACAGGGTTCAGTAACAAGTATCAGTCCAGCAGATTAGAGGTTAACCTGTTAGCGTAGTGAGACAGACAGGGTTCAGTAACAAGTATCAGTCCAGAAGATTAGGGGTTAATCAGTTAGCGTAGTGAGACAGGCAGGGTTCAGTAACAAGTATCAATCCAGCAGATTAGGGGTTAACCAGTTAGCGTAATGAGACAGGCAGGGTTCAGTAACAAGTATCAGTCCATCAGATTAGGGGTTAACCAGTTAGCGTAGTGAGACAGGCAGGGTTCAGTAACAAGTATCAGTACAGCAGATTAGGGGTTAACCAGTTAGCGTAGTGAGACAGGCAGGGTTCAGTAACAAGTGTCAGTCCAGCAGATTAGGGGTTAACCAGTTAGCGTAGTGAGACAGGCAGGGTTCATTAACAAGTATCAGTCCAGCAGATTAGGGGTTAACCAGTTAGCGTAGTGAGACAGACAGGCTTCAGTAACAAGTGTCAGTCCAGCAGATTAGGGGTTAACCAGATAGTGTAGTGAGACAGGTAGGGTTCAGTAACAAGTATCAGTCCAGCAGATTAGGGGTTAACCAGTTAGCGTAGTGAGACAGGCAGGGTTCAGTAACAAGTATCAGTCCAGAAGATTAGGGGTTAACCAGTTAGCGTAGTGAGACAGGCAGGGTTCAGTAACAAGTATCAGTCCAGCAGATTAGGGGTTAACCAGTTAGCATAGTGAGACAGGCAGGGATCAGTAACACATATCAGTTCAGCAGATAAGGGGTTAACCAGTTAGCGTAGTGATACAGGCAGGGTTCAGTAACAAGTGTCAGTCCAGAAGATTAGGGGTTAATCAGTTAGCGTAGTGAGACAGGCAGGGTTCAGTAACAGTATCAGTCCAGCAGATTAGGGGTTAACCAGTTAGCGTAGTGAGACAGGCAGGGTTCAGTAACAAGTGTCAGTCCAGAAGATTAGGGATTAACCAGTTAGCGTAGTGAGACAGGCAGGGTTCAGTAACAAGTGTCAGTCCAGAAGATTAGGGATTAACCAGTTAGCGTAGTGAGACAGGCAGGGTTCAGTAACTAGTATCAGTCCAGCAGATTAGGGGTTAACCAGTTAGCGTAGTGAGACAGGAAGGGTTCAGTAACTAGTATCAGTCCAGCAGATTAGGGGTTAACCAGTTAGCGTAGTGAGACAGGCAGGGTTCAGTAACAAGTATCAGTCTAGCATATTAGGGGTTAACCAGTTAGCGTAGTGAGACAGACAGGGTTCAGTAACAAGTATCAGTCCAGAAGATTAGGGGTTAACCAGATAGTGTAGTGAGACAGGCAGGGTTCAGTAACAAGTATCAGTCCAGCAGATTAGAGGTTAACCAGTTAGCGTAGTGAGACAGGCAGGATTCAGTAACAAGTATCAGTCCAGCAGATTAGGGGTTAACCAGTTAGCGTTATGAGACAGGCAGGGTTCAGTAACAAGTATCAGTCCAGCAGATTAGGAGTTAACCAGTTAGCGTAGTGAGACAGGCAGGGTTCAGTAACAAGTATCAGTCCAGCAGATTAGGGGTTAACCAGTTAGCGTAGTGAGACATGCAGGGTTCAGTAACAAGTGTCAGTCCAGCAGATTAGGGGTTAACCAGTTAGCGTAGTGAGACAGGCAGGGTTCAGTAACAAGTATCAGTCCAGCAGATTAGGGGTTAACCAGTTAGCGTAGTGAGACAGGCAGGGTTCAGTAACAAGTGTCAGTCCAGCAGATGAGGGGTTAATCAGTTAGCGTAGTGAGACAGGCAGGGTTCAGTAACAAGTATCAGTCCAGCAGATTAGGGGTTAACCAGTTAGCGTAGTGAGACAGGCAGGGTTCAGTAACAAGTGTCAGTCCAGCAGATTAGGGGTTAACCAGTTAGCGTAGTGAGACAGGCAGGGTTCAGTAACAAGTATCAGTCCAGCAGATTAGGGGTTAACCAGTTAGCGTAGTGAGACAGACAGGGTTCAGTAACAAGTGTCAGTCCAGCATATTAGGGGCTAACCAGTTAGCGTAGTGAGACAGGCAGGGTTCAGTAACAAGTGTCAGTCCAGCATATTAGGGGTTAACCAGTTAGCGTAGTGAGACAGGCAGGGTTCAGTAACAAGTGTCAGTCCAGCAGATTAGGGGTTAACCAGTTAGCGTAGTGAGACAGGCAGGGTTCAGTAACAAGTGTCAGTCCAGCAGATTAGGGGTTAACCAGTTAGCGTAGTGAGACAGGCAGGGTTCAGTAACAAGTGTCAGTCCAGCATATTAGGGGTTAACCAGTTAGCGTAGTGAGACAGGCAGGGTTCAGTAACAAGTGTCAGTCCAGCAGATTAGGGGTTAACCAGTTAGCGTAGTGAGACAGGCAGGGTTCAGTAACAAGTGTCAGTCCAGCAGATTAGGGGTTAACCAGTTAGCGTAGTGAGACAGGCAGGGATCAGTAACACGTATCAGTTCAGCAGATAAGGGGTTAACCAGTTAGCGTAGTGAGACAGACAGGGTTCAGTAACAAGTATCAGTACAACAGATTAGGGGTTAACCAGTTAGCGTAGTAAGACAGGCAGGGTTCAGTAACAAGTATCAGTCCAGCAGATTAGTGGTTAACCATTTAACGTAGTGAGTCAGGCAGGGTTCAGTAACAAGTATCAATCCAGCAGATTAGGGGTTAACCAGTTAGCGTAGTGAGACAGACAGGGTTCAGTAACAAGTGTCAGTCCAGCAGATTAGGGGTTAACCAGTTAGCGTAGTGAGACAGGCAGGGTTCAGTAACAAGTATCAGTCCAGCAGATTAGGGGTTAACCAGTTAGCGTTGTGAGACAGGCAGGGTTCAGTAACAAGTATCAGTCCAGCAGATTAGGGGTTAACCAGTTAGCGTAGTGAGACAGGCGGGGTTCAGTAACAAGTATCAGTCCAGCAGATTAGGGGTTAACCAGTTAGCGTAGTGAGACCGGCAGGGTTCAGTAACAAGTATCAGTCCAGCAGATTAGGGGTTAACCAGTTAGCGTAATGAGACAGACAGGGTTCAGTAACAAGTGTCAGTCCAGCATATTAGGGGTTAACCAGTTAGCGTAGTGAGACAGGCAGGGTTCAGTAACAAATATCAGTCCAGCATATTAGGGGTTAACCAGTTAGCGTAGCGAGACAGACAGGGTTCACTAACAAGTATCAGTCCAGCAGATTAGGGGTTAATCAGTTAGCGTAGTGAGACAGACAGGGTTCAGTAACAAGTATCAGTCCAGCAGATTAGGAGTTAACCAGTTAGCGTAGTGAGACAGGCAGGGTTCAGTAACAAGTATCAGTCCAGCAGATTAGGGGTTAATCAGTTAGCGTAGTGAGACAGGCAGGGTTCAGTAACAAGTATCAGTCCAGCAGATTAGGGGTTAATCAGTTAGCGTAGTGAGACAGGCAGGGTTCAGTAACAAGTGTCAGTCCAGCAGATTAGGGGTTAACCAGTTAGCGTAGTGAGACAGACAGGGTTCAGTAACAAGTATCAGTCCAGAAGATTAGGGGTTAATCAGTTAGCGTAGTGAGAAAGGCAGGGTTCAGTAACAAGTGTCAGTCCAGCAGATTAGGGGTTAACCAGTTAGTGTAGTGAGACAGACAAGGTTCATTAACAAGAATCAGTCCAGCAGATTAGGGGTTAATCAGTTAGTGTAGTGAGACAGACAAGGTTCAGTAACAATTATCAGTTCAGCAGATTAGGGGTTAACCAGTTAGCGTAGTGAGACAGACAGGGTTCAGTAACAAGTATCAGTCCAGCAGATTAGGGGTTAACCAGTTAGCGTAGTGAGACAGGCAGGGTTCAGTAACAAGTGTCAGTCCAGCAGATTAGGGGTTAACCAGTTAGCGTAGTGAGACAGACAGGGTTCAGTAACAAGTATCAATCCAGCAGATTAGGGGTTAACCAGTTAGTGTAGTGAGACAAACAGGGTTCAGTAACAAGTATCAGTCCATCAGATTAGGGGTTAACCAGTTAGCGTAGTGAGACAGGCAGGGTTCAACAACAAGTATCAGTCCAGAACATTAGGGGTTAACCAGTTAGCGTAGTGAGACAGGCAGGGTTCAGTAACAAGTATCAGTCCAGCATATAAGGGGTTAACCAGTTAGCGTAGTGAGACAGGCAGGGTTCAGTAACAAGTATCAGTCCAGCAGATTAGGGGTTAATCAGTTAGCGTAGTGAGAAAGGCAGGGTTCAGTAACAAGTATCAGTCCAGCAGATTAGGGGTTAACCAGTTAGCGTAGTGAGACAGGCAGGGTTCAGTAACAAGTATCAGTCCAGCATATTAGGGGTTAACCAGTTAGCGTAGTGAGACAGACAGGGTTCAGTAACAAGTATCAGTCCAGCAGATTAGGGGTTAACCAGTTAGCGTAGTGAGACAGACAGGCTTCAGTAACAAGTGTCAGTCCAGCAGATTAGGGGTTAACCAGTTAGCGTAGTGAGACAGGCAGGGTTCAGTAACAAGTGTCAGTCCAGCAGATTAGGGGTTAACCAGTTAGCGTAGTGAGACAGGCAGGGTTCAGTAACAAGTATCAGTCCAGCAGATTAGGGGTTAACCAGTTAGCGTAGTGAGACAGGCAGGGTTCAGTAACAAGTGTCAGTCCAGAAGATTAGGGGTTAACCAGTTAGCGTAGTGAGACAGGCAAGGTTCAGTAACTAGTATCAGTCCAGCAGATTAGGGGTTAACCAGTTAGCGTAGTGAGACAGGAAGGGTTCAGTAACTAGTATCAGTCCAGCAGATTAGGGGTTAACCAGTTAGCGTAGTGAGGCAGGCAGGGTTCAGTAACAAGTATCAGTCCAGCAGATTAGGGGTTAACCAGTTAGCATAGTGAGACAGGCAGGGTTCAGTAACAAGTGTCAGTCCAGCAGATTAGGGGTTAACCAGTTAGCGTAGTGAGACAGGCAGGGTTCAGTAACAAGAATCAGTCCAGCAGATTAGGGGTTAACCAGTTAGCGTAGTGAGACAGACAGGGTTCAGTAACAAGTATCAGTCCAGAAGATTAGGGGTTAACCAGATAGTGTAGTGAGACAGGCAGGGTTCAGTAACAAGTATCAGTCCAGCAGATTAGGGGTTAACCAGTTAGTGTAGTGAGACAGGCAGGGTTCAGTAACAAGTATCAGTCCAGCAGATTAGGGGTTAACCAGTTAGTGTAGTGAGACAGGCAGGGTTCGGTAACAAGTATCAGTCTAGCAGATTAGGAGTTAACCAGTTAGCGTAGTGAGACAGGCAGGGTTCAGTAACAAGTATCAGTCCAGCAGATTAGAGGTTAACCAGTTAGCGTAGTGAGACAGGCAGGATTCAGTAACAAGTATCAGTCCAGCAGATTAGGGGTTAACCAGTTAGCGTTATGAGACAGGCAGGGTTCAGTAACAAGTATCAGTCCAGAAGATTAGGGGTTAACCAGTTAGCGTAGTGAGACAGACAGGGTTCAGTAACAAGTATCAGTCCAGCAGATTAGGAGTTAACCAGTTAGCGTAGTGAGACAGGCAGGGTTCAGTAACAAGTGTCAGTCCAGCAGATTAGGGGTTAACCAGTTAGCGTAGTGAGACAGGCAGGGTTCAGTAACAAGCATCAGTCCAGCAGATTAGGGGTTAACCAGTTAGCGTAGTGAGACAGGCAGGGTTCAGTAACACGTGTCAGTCCAGCAGATTAGGGGTTAACCAGTTAGCGTAGTGAGACAGGCAGGGTTCAGTAACAAGTATCAGTCCAGCAGATTAGGGGTTAACCAGTTAGCGTAGTGAGACAGGCAGGGTTCAGTAACACGTGTCAGTCCAGCAGATTAGGGGTTAACCAGTTAGCGTAGTGAGACAGGCAGGGTTCAGTGACAGTATCAGTCCAGCAGATTAGGGGTTAACCAGTTAGCGTAGTGAGACAGACATGGTTCAGTAACAAGAATCAGTCCAGCAGATTAGGGGTTAACCAGTTAGCGTTATGAGACAGGCAGGGTTCAGTAACAAGTATCAGTCCAGCAGATTAGGGGTTAACCAGTTAGCGTAGTGAGACAGGCAGGGTTCAGTAACAAGTATCAGTCCAGCAGATTAGAGGTTAACCAGTTAGCGTAGTGAGACAGGCAGGGTTCAGTAACAAGTGTCAGTCCAGCAGATTAGGGGTTAACCAGTTAGCGTAGTGAGACAGGCAGGGTTCAGTAACAAGTGTCAGTCCAGCAGATTAGGGGTTATCCAGTTAGCGTAGTGAGACAGGCAGGGTTCAGTAACAAGTATCAGTCCAGAAGATTAGGGGTTAATCAGTTAGCGTAGTGAGACAGGCAGGGTTCAGTAACAAGTATCAGTCCAGAAGATTAGGGGTTAATCAGTTAGCGTAGTGAGACAGGCAGGGTTCAGTAACAAGTATCAGTCCAGCAGATTAGGAGTTAACCAGTTAGCGTAGTGAGACAGGCAGGGTTCAGTAACAAGTGTCAGTCCAGCAGATTAGGGGTTAACCAGTTAGCGTAGTGAGACAGGCAGGGTTCAGTAACAAGTGTCAGTCCAGCAGATGAGGGGTTAATCAGTTAGCGTAGTGAGACAGGCAGGGTTCAGTAACACGTGTCAGTCCAGCAGATTAGGGGTTAACCAGTTAGCGTAGTGAGACAGACAGGGTTCAGTAACAAGTATCAGTCCAGAAGATTAGGGGTTAATCAGTTAGCGTAGTGAGAAAGGCAGGGTTCAGTAACAAGTGTCAGTCCAGCAGATTAGGGGTTAATCAGTTAGCGTAGTGAGACAGGCAGGGTTCAGTAACAAGTGTCAGTCCAGCAGATTAGGGGTTAACCAGTTAGTGTAGTGAGACAGACAAGGTTCAGTAACAAGAATCAGTCCAGCAGATTAGGGGTTAATCAGTTAGTGTAGTGAGACAGAAAAGGTTCAGTAACAAGTATCAGTCCAGCAGATTAGGGGTTAACCAGTTAGCGTAGTGAGACAGGCAGGGTTCAGTAACAAGTATCAGTCCAGCAGATTAGGGGTTAACCAGTTAGCGTAGTGAGACAGACAGGGTTCAGTAACAAGTATCAGTCCAGCAGATTAGGGGTTAACCAGTTAGTGTAGTGAAACAAACAGGGTTCAGTAACAAGTATCAGTCCAGCAGATTAGGGGTTAACCAGTTAGCGTAGTAAGACAGGCAGGGTTCCGTAACAAGTATCAGTCCAGCAGATTAGGGGTTAACCAGTTAGCGTAGTGAGACAGGCAGGGTTCAGTAACAAGTGTCAGTCCAGCAGATTAGGGGTTAAACAGTTAGCGTAGTGAGACAGGCAGGGTTCAGTAACAAGTGTCAGTCCAGCAGATTAGGGGTTAACCAGTTAGCGTAGTGAGAAAGACAGGGTTCAGTAACAAGTGTCAGTCCAGCAGATTAGGGGTTAACCAGTTAGCGTAGTGAGACAGGCAGGGTTCAGTAACAAGTATCAGTCCAGCAGATTAGGGGTTAACCAGTTAGTGTAGTGAAACAAACAGGGTTCAGTAACAAGTATCAGTCCAGCAGATTAGGGGTTAACCAGTTAGCGTAGTGAGACAGGCAAGGTTCAGTAACAAGTATCAGTCCAGCAGATTAGGGGTTAACCAGTTAGCGTAGTGAGACAGGCAGGGTTCAGTAACAAGTGTCAGTCCAGCAGATTAGGGGTTAACCAGTTAGCGTAGTGAGACAGGCAGGGTTCAGTAACAAGTATCAGTCCAGAAGATTAGGGGTTAATCAGTTAGCGTAGTGAGACAGGCAGGGTTCAGTAACAAGTATCAGTCCAGCAGATTAGGAGTTAACCAGTTAGCGTAGTGAGACAGGCAGGGTTCAGTAAAAAGTGTCAGTCCAGCAGATTAGAGGTTAACCAGTTAGCGTAGTGAGACAGGCAGGGTTCAGTAACAAGTGTCAGTCCAGCAGATGAGGGGTTAATCAGTTAGCGTAGTGAGACAGGCAGGGTTCAGTAACACGTGTCAGTCTAGCAGATTAGGGGTTAACCAGTTAGCGTAGTGAGACAGGCAGGGTTCAGTAACAAGTATCAGTCCAGCAGATTAGGGGTTAACCAGTTAGCGTTGTGAGACAGGCAGGGTTCAGTAACAAGTATCAGTCCAGCAGATTAGGGGTTAACCAGTTAGCGTAGTGAGACAGGCGGGGTTCAGTAACAAGTATCAGTCCAGCAGATTAGGGGTTAACCAGTTAGCGTAGTGAGACCGGCAGGGTTCAGTAACAAGTATCAGTCCAGCAGATTAGGGGTTAACCAGTTAGCGTAATGAGACAGACAGGGTTCAGTAACAAGTGTCAGTCCAGCATATTAGGGGTTAACCAGTTAGCGTAGTGAGACAGGCAGGGTTCAGTAACAAATATCAGTCCAGCATATTAGGGGTTAACCAGTTAGCGTAGCGAGACAGACAGGGTTCACTAACAAGTATCAGTCCAGCAGATTAGGGGTTAATCAGTTAGCGTAGTGAGACAGACAGGGTTCAGTAACAAGTATCAGTCCAGCAGATTAGGAGTTAACCAGTTAGCGTAGTGAGACAGGCAGGGTTCAGTAACAAGTATCAGTCCAGCAGATTAGGGGTTAATCAGTTAGCGTAGTGAGACAGGCAGGGTTCAGTAACAAGTGTCAGTCCAGCAGATTAGGGGTTAACCAGTTAGCGTAGTGAGACAGACAGGGTTCAGTAACAAGTATCAGTCCAGAAGATTAGGGGTTAATCAGTTAGCGTAGTGAGAAAGGCAGGGTTCAGTAACAAGTGTCAGTCCAGCAGATTAGGGGTTAATCAGTTAGCACAGTGAGACAGGTAGGGTTCAGTAACAAGTGTCAGTCCAGCAGATTAGGGGTTAACCAGTTAGTGTAGTGAGACAGACAAGGTTCATTAACAAGAATCAGTCCAGCAGATTAGGGGTTAATCAGTTAGTGTAGTGAGACAGACAAGGTTCAGTAACAATTATCAGTTCAGCAGATTAGGGGTTAACCAGTTAGCGTAGTGAGACAGACAGGGTTCAGTAACAAGTATCAGTCCAGCAGATTAGGAGTTAACCAGTTAGCGTAGTGAGACAGGCAGGGTTCAGTAACAAGTGTCAGTCCAGCAGATTAGGGGTTAACCAGTTAGCGTAGTGAGACAGACAGGGTTCAGTAACAAGTATCAATCCAGCAGATTAGGGGTTAACCAGTTAGTGTAGTGAGACAAACAGGGTTCAGTAACAAGTATCAGTCCATCAGATTAGGGGTTAACCAGTTAGCGTAGTGAGACAGGCAGGGTTCAACAACAAGTATCAGTCCAGAACATTAGGGGTTAACCAGTTAGCGTAGTGAGACAGGCAGGGTTCAGTAACAAGTATCAGTCCAGCATATAAGGGGTTAACCAGTTAGCGTAGTGAGACAGGCAGGGTTCAGTAACAAGTATCAGTCCAGCAGATTAGGGGTTAATCAGTTAGCGTAGTGAGAAAGGCAGGGTTCAGTAACAAGTATCAGTCCAGCAGATTAGGGGTTAACCAGTTAGCGTAGTGAGACAGGCAGGGTTCAGTAACAAGTATCAGTCCAGCATATTAGGGGTTAACCAGTTAGCGTAGTGAGACAGACAGGGTTCAGTAACAAGTATCAGTCCAGCAGATTAGGGGTTAACCAGTTAGCGTAGTGAGACAGACAGGCTTCAGTAACAAGTGTCAGTCCAGCAGATTAGGGGTTAACCAGTTAGCGTAGTGAGACAGGCAGGGTTCAGTAACAAGTGTCAGTCCAGCAGATTAGGGGTTAA
Source organism: Bombina bombina (assembly GCF_027579735.1). Classification (NCBI taxonomy): domain Eukaryota; kingdom Metazoa; phylum Chordata; class Amphibia; order Anura; family Bombinatoridae; genus Bombina; species Bombina bombina. Next base: position 640,395,317 of record NC_069505.1, on the reverse strand, counting down.
CCAGTTAGCGTAGTGAGACAGGCAGGGTTCAGTAACAAGTATCAGTCCAGCAGATTAGGGGTTAACCAGTTAGCGTAGTGAGACAGGCAGGGTTCAGTAACAAGTGTCAGTCCAGAAGATTAGGGGTTAACCAGTTAGCGTAGTGAGACAGGCAAGGTTCAGTAACTAGTATCAGTCCAGCAGATTAGGGGTTAACCAGTTAGCGTAGTGAGACAGGAAGGGTTCAGTAACTAGTATCAGTCCAGCAGATTAGGGGTTAACCAGTTAGCGTAGTGAGGCAGGCAGGGTTCAGTAACAAGTATCAGTCCAGCAGATTAGGGGTTAACCAGTTAGCATAGTGAGACAGGCAGGGTTCAGTAACAAGTGTCAGTCCAGCAGATTAGGGGTTAACCAGTTAGCGTAGTGAGACAGGCAGGGTTCAGTAACAAGAATCAGTCCAGCAGATTAGGGGTTAACCAGTTAGCGTAGTGAGACAGGCAGGGCTCAGTAACAAGTGTCAGTCCAGCAGATTAGGGGTTAACCAGTTAGCGTAGTGAGACAGACAGGGTTCAGTAACAAGTATCAGTCCAGAAGATTAGGGGTTAACCAGATAGTGTAGTGAGACAGGCAGGGTTCAGTAACAAGTATCAGTCCAGCAGATTAGGGGTTAACCAGTTAGTGTAGTGAGACAGGCAGGGTTCAGTAACAAGTATCAGTCTAGCAGATTAGGAGTTAACCAGTTAGCGTAGTGAGACAGGCAGGGTTCAGTAACAAGTATCAGTCCAGCAGATTAGAGGTTAACCAGTTAGCGTAGTGAGACAGGCAGGATTCAGTAACAAGTATCAGTCCAGCAGATTAGGGGTTAACCAGTTAGCGTTATGAGACAGGCAGGGTTCAGTAACAAGTATCAGTCCAGAAGATTAGGGGTTAACCAGTTAGCGTAGTGAGACAGACAGGGTTCAGTAACAAGTATCAGTCCAGCAGATTAGGAGTTAACCAGTTAGCGTAGTGAGACAGGCAGGGTTCAGTAACAAGTGTCAGTCCAGCAGATTAGGGGTTAACCAGTTAGCGTAGTGAGACAGGCAGGGTTCAGTAACAAGTATCAGTCCAGCAGATTAGGGGTTAACCAGTTAGCGTAGTGAGACAGGCAGGGTTCAGTAACACGTGTCAGTCCAGCAGATTAGGGGTTAACCAGTTAGCGTAGTGAGACAGGCAGGGTTCAGTAACAAGTATCAGTCCAGCAGATTAGGGGTTAACCAGTTAGCGTAGTGAGACAGGCAGGGTTCAGTAACACGTGTCAGTCCAGCAGATTAGGGGTTAACCAGTTAGCGTAGTGAGACAGGCAGGGTTCAGTGACAGTATCAGTCCAGCAGATTAGGGGTTAACCAGTTAGCGTAGTGAGACAGACATGGTTCAGTAACAAGAATCAGTCCAGCAGATTAGGGGTTAACCAGTTAGCGTTATGAGACAGGCAGGGTTCAGTAACAAGTATCAGTCCAGCAGATTAGGGGTTAACCAGTTAGCGTAGTGAGACAGGCAGGGTTCAGTAACAAGTATCAGTCCAGCAGATTAGAGGTTAACCAGTTAGCGTAGTGAGACAGGCAGGGTTCAGTAACAAGTGTCAGTCCAGCAGATTAGGGGTTAACCAGTTAGCGTAGTGAGACAGGCAGGGTTCAGTAACAAGTGTCAGTCCAGCAGATTAGGGGTTATCCAGTTAGCGTAGTGAGACAGGCAGGTTTCAGTAACAAGTATCAGTCCAGAAGATTAGGGGTTAATCAGTTAGCGTAGTGAGACAGGCAGGGTTCAGTAACAAGTATCAGTCCAGAAGATTAGGGGTTAATCAGTTAGCGTAGTGAGACAGGCAGGGTTCAGTAACAAGTATCAGTCCAGCAGATTAGGAGTTAACCAGTTAGCGTAGTGAGACAGGCAGGGTTCAGTAACAAGTGTCAGTCCAGCAGATTAGAGGTTAACCAGTTAGCGTAGTGAGACAGGCAGGGTTCAGTAACAAGTGTCAGTCCAGCAGATGAGGGGTTAATCAGTTAGCGTAGTGAGACAGGCAGGGTTCAGTAACAAGTGTCAGTCCAGCAGATTAGGGGTTAACCAGTTAGCGTAGTGAGACAGACAGGGTTCAGTAACAAGTATCAGTCCAGAAGATTAGGGGTTAATCAGTTAGCGTAGTGAGAAAGGCAGGGTTCAGTAACAAGTGTCAGTCCAGCAGATTAGGGGTTAATCAGTTAGCGTAGTGAGACAGGCAGGGTTCAGTAACAAGTGTCAGTCCAGCAGATTAGGGGTTAACCAGTTAGTGTAGTGAGACAGACAAGGTTCAGTAACAAGAATCAGTCCAGCAGATTAGGGGTTAATCAGTTAGTGTAGTGAGACAGAAAAGGTTCAGTAACAAGTATCAGTCCAGCAGATTAGGGGTTAACCAGTTAGCGTAGTGAGACAGGCAGGGTTCAGTAACAAGTATCAGTCCAGCAGATTAGGGGTTAACCAGTTAGCGTAGTGAGACAGACAGGGTTCCGTAACAAGTATCAGTCCAGCAGATTAGGGGTTAACCAGTTAGTGTAGTGAAACAAACAGGGTTCAGTAACAAGTATCAGTCCAGCAGATTAGGGGTTAACCAGTTAGCGTAGTAAGACAGGCAGGGTTCAGTAACAAGTATCAGTCCAGCAGATTAGGGGTTAACCAGTTAGCGTAGTGAGACAGGCAGGGTTCAGTAACAAGTGTCAGTCCAGCAGATTAGGGGTTAACCAGTTAGCGTAGTGAGACAGGCAGGGTTCAGTAACAAGTGTCAGTCCAGCAGATTAGGGGTTAACCAGTTAGCGTAGTGAGAAAGACAGGGTTCAGTAACAAGTGTCAGTCCAGCAGATTAGGGGTTAACCAGTTAGCGTAGTGAGACAGGCAGGGTTCAGTAACAAGTATCAGTCCAGCAGATTAGGGGTTAACCAGTTAGTGTAGTGAAACAAACAGGGTTCAGTAACAAGTATCAGTCCAGCAGATTAGGGGTTAACCAGTTAGCGTAGTGAGACAGGCAAGGTTCAGTAACAAGTATCAGTCCAGCAGATTAGGGGTTAACCAGTTAGCGTAGTGAGACAGGCAGGGTTCAGTAACAAGTGTCAGTCCAGCAGATTAGGGGTTAACCAGTTAGCGTAGTGAGACAGGCAGGGTTCAGTAACAAGTATCAGTCCAGAAGATTAGGGGTTAATCAGTTAGCGTAGTGAGACAGGCAGGGTTCAGTAACAAGTATCAGTCCAGCAGATTAGGAGTTAACCAGTTAGCGTAGTGAGACAGGCAGGGTTCAGTAAAAAGTGTCAGTCCAGCAGATTAGAGGTTAACCAGTTAGCGTAGTGAGACAGGCAGGGTTCAGTAACAAGTGTCAGTCCAGCAGATGAGGGGTTAATCAGTTAGCGTAGTGAGACAGGCAGGGTTCAGTAACACGTGTCAGTCTAGCAGATTAGGGGTTAACCAGTTAGCGTAGTGAGACAGACAGGGTTCAGTAACAAGTATCAGTCCAGAAGATTAGGGGTTAATCAGTTAGCGTAGTGAGAAAGGCAGGGTTCAGTAACAAGTGTCAGTCCAGCAGATTAGGGGTTAATCAGTTAGCGTAGTGAGAAAGGCAGGGTTCAGTAACAAGTGTCAGTCCAGCAGATTAGGGGTTAATCAGTTAGCGTAGTGAGACAGGCAGGGTTCAGTAACAAGTGTCAGTCCAGCATATTAGGGGTTAACCAGTTAGTGTAGTGAGACAGACAAGGTTCAGTAACAAGAATCAGTCCAGCAGATTAGGGGTTAATCAGTTAGTGTAGTGAGACAGAAAAGGTTCAGTAACAAGTATCAGTCCAGCAGATTAGGGGTTAACCAGTTAGCGTAGTGAGACAGGCAGGGTTCAGTAACAAGTATCAGTCCAGCATATTAGGGGTTAACCAGTTAGCGTAGTGAGACAGGCAGGGATCAGTAACACATATCAGTTCAGCAGATAAGGGGTTAACCAGTTAGCGTAGTGATACAGGCAGGGTTCAGTAACAAGTGTCAGTCCAGAAGATTAGGGATTAACCAGTTAGCGTAGTGAGACAGGCAAGGTTCAGTAACTAGTATCAGTCCAGCAGATTAGGGGTTAACCAGTTAGCGTAGTGAGACAGGCAGGGTTCAGTAACAAGTATCAGTTCAGCAGATTAGGGGTTAACCAGTTAGCGTAGTGAGACAGACAGGGTTCAGTAACAAGTATCAGTCCAGAAGATTAGGGGTTAACCAGATAGTGTAGTGAGACAGGCAGGGTTCAGTAACAAGTATCAGTCCAGCAGATTAGAGGTTAACCAGTTAGCGTAGTGAGACAGGCAGGATTCAGTAACAAGTATCAGTCCAGCAGATTAGGGGTTAACCAGTTAGCGTTATGAGACAGGCAGGGTTCAGTAACAAGTATCAGTCCAGCAGATTAGGAGTTAACCAGTTAGCGTAGTGAGACAGGCAGGGTTCAGTAACAAGTATCAGTCCAGCAGATTAGGGGTTAACCAGTTAGCGTAGTGAGACATGCAGGGTTCAGTAACAAGTGTCAGTCCAGCAGATTAGGGGTTAACCAGTTAGCGTAGTGAGACAGGCAGGGTTCAGTAACAAGTATCAGTCCAGCAGATTAGGGGTTAACCAGTTAGCGTAGTGAGACAGGCAGGGTTCAGTAACAAGTATCAGTCCAGCAGATTAGGAGTTAACCAGTTAGCGTAGTGAGACAGGCAGGGTTCAGTAACAAGTATCAGTCCAGCAGATTAGGGGTTAACCAGTTAGCGTAGTGAGACATGCAGGGTTCAGTAACAAGTGTCAGTCCAGCAGATTAGGGGTTAACCAGTTAGCGTAGTGAGACAGGCAGGGTTCAGTAACAAGTATCAGTCCAGCAGATTAGGGGTTAACCAGTTAGCGTAGTGAGACAGGCAGGGTTCAGTAACAAGTGTCAGTCCAGCAGATTAGGGGTTAACCAGTTAGCGTAGTGAGACAGGCAGGGTTCAGTAACAAGTATCAGTCCAGCAGATTAGGGGTTAACCAGTTAGCGTAGTGAGACAGGCAGGATTCAGTAACACGTGTCAGTCCAGCAGATTAGGGGTTAACCAGTTAGCGTAGTGAGACAGGCAGGGTTCAGTAACAAGTATCAGTCCAGCAGATTAGGGGTTAACCAGTTAGCGTAGTGAGACAGGCAGGGTTCAGTAACACGTGTCAGTCCAGCAGATTAGGGGTTAACCAGTTAGCGTAGTGAGACAGGCAGGGTTCAGTAACAGTATCAGTCCAGCAGATTAGGGGTTAACCAGTTAGCGTAGTGAGACAGACATGGTTCAGTAACAAGAATCAGTCCAGCAGATTAGGGGTTAACCAGTTAGCGTAGTGAGACAGGCAGGGTTCAGTAACAAGTATCAGTCCAGCAGATTAGAGGTTAACCAGTTAGCGTAGTGAGACAGGCAGGGTTCAGTAACAAGTGTCAGTCCAGCAGATTAGGGGTTAACCAGTTAGCGTAGTGAGACAGGCAGGGTTCAGTAACAAGTGTCAGTCCAGCAGATTAGGGGTTAACCAGTTAGCGTAGTGAGACAGGCAGGGTTCAGTAACAAGTATCAGTCCAGAAGATTAGGGGTTAATCAGTTAGCGTAGTGAGACAGGCAGGGTTCAGTAACTAGTATCAGTCCAGAAGATTAGGGGTTAATCAGTTAGCGTAGTGAGACAGGCAGGGTTCAGTAACAAGTATCAGTCCAGCAGATTAGGAGTTAACAAGTTAGCGTAGTGAGACAGGCAGGGTTCAGTAACAAGTGTCAGTCCAGCAGATTAGAGGTTAACCAGTTAGCGTAGTGAGACAGGCAGGGTTCAGTAACAAGTGTCAGTCCAGCAGATGAGGGGTTAATCAGTTAGCGTAGTGAGACAGGCAGGGTTCAGTAACACGTGTCAGTCCAGCAGATTAGGGGTTAACCAGTTAGCGTAGTGAGACAGACAGGGTTCAGTAACAAGTATCAGTCCAGAAGATTAGGGGTTAATCAGTTAGCGTAGTGAGAAAGGCAGGGTTCAGTAACAAGTGTCAGTCCAGCAGATTAGGGGTTAATCAGTTAGCGTAGTGAGACAGGCAGGGTTCAGTAACAAGTGTCAGTCCAGCAGATTAGGGGTTAACCAGTTAGTGTAGTGAGACAGACAAGGTTCAGTAACAAGAATCAGTCCAGCAGATTAGGGGTTAATCAGTTAGTGTAGTGAGACAGAAAAGGTTCAGTAACAAGTATCAGTCCAGCAGATTAGGGGTTAACCAGTTAGCGTAGTGAGACAGACAGGGTTCAGTAACAAGTATCAGTCCAGCAGATTAGGGGTTAACCAGTTAGCGTAGTGAGACAGACAGGGTTCAGTAACAAGTATCAGTCCAGCAGATTAGGGGTTAACCAGTTAGTGTAGTGAAACAAACAGGGTTCAGTAACAAGTATCAGTCCAGCAGATTAGGGGTTAACCAGTTAGCGTAGTAAGACAGGCAGGGTTCCGTAACAAGTATCAGTCCAGCAGATTAGGGGTTAACCAGTTAGCGTAGTGAGACAGGCAGGGTTCAGTAACAAGTGTCAGTCCAGCAGATTAGGGGTTAAACAGTTAGCGTAGTGAGACAGGCAGGGTTCAGTAACAAGTGTCAGTCCAGCAGATTAGGGGTTAACCAGTTAGCGTAGTGAGAAAGACAGGGTTCAGTAACAAGTGTCAGTCCAGCAGATTAGGGGTTAACCAGTTAGCGTAGTGAGACAGGCAGGGTTCAGTAACAAGTATCAGTCCAGCAGATTAGGGGTTAACCAGTTAGTGTAGTGAAACAAACAGGGTTCAGTAACAAGTATCAGTCCAGCAGATTAGGGGTTAACCAGTTAGCGTAGTGAGACAGGCAAGGTTCAGTAACAAGTATCAGTCCAGCAGATTAGGGGTTAACCAGTTAGCGTAGTGAGACAGGCAGGGTTCAGTAACAAGTGTCAGTCCAGCAGATTAGGGGTTAACCAGTTAGCGTAGTGAGACAGGCAGGGTTCAGTAACAAGTATCAGTCCAGAAGATTAGGGGTTAATCAGTTAGCGTAGTGAGACAGGCAGGGTTCAGTAACAAGTATCAGTCCAGCAGATTAGGAGTTAACCAGTTAGCGTAGTGAGACAGGCAGGGTTCAGTAACAAGTGTCAGTCCAGCAGATTAGAGGTTAACCAGTTAGCGTAGTGAGACAGGCAGGGTTCAGTAACAAGTGTCAGTCCAGCAGATGAGGGGTTAATCAGTTAGCGTAGTGAGACAGGCAGGGTTCAGTAACACGTGTCAGTCCAGCAGATTAGGGGTTAACCAGTTAGCGTAGTGAGACAGACAGGGTTCAGTAACAAGTATCAGTCCAGAAGATTAGGGGTTAATCAGTTAGCGTAGTGAGAAAGGCAGGGTTCAGTAACAAGTGTCAGTCCAGCAGATTAGGGGTTAATCAGTTAGCGTAGTGAGACAGGCAGGGTTCAGTAACAAGTGTCAGTCCAGCAGATTAGGGGTTAACCAGTTAGTGTAGTGAGACAGACAAGGTTCAGTAACAAGAATCAGTCCAGCAGATTAGGGGTTAATCAGTTAGTGTAGTGAGACAGAAAAGGTTCAGTAACAAGTATCAGTCCAGCAGATTAGGGGTTAACCAGTTAGCGTAGTGAGACAGGCAGGGTTCAGTAACAAGTATCAGTCCAGCATATTAGGGGTTAACCAGTTAGCGTAGTGAGACAGGCAGGGATCAGTAACACATATCAGTTCAGCAGATAAGGGGTTAACCAGTTAGCGTAGTGATACAGGCAGGGTTCAGTAACAAGTGTCAGTCCAGAAGATTAGGGATTAACCAGTTAGCGTAGTGAGACAGGCAAGGTTCAGTAACTAGTATCAGTCCAGCAGATTAGGGGTTAACCAGTTAGCGTAGTGAGACAGGCAGGGTTCAGTAACAAGTATCAGTTCAGCAGATTAGGGGTTAACCAGTTAGCGTAGTGAGACAGACAGGGTTCAGTAACAAGTATCAGTCCAGAAGATTAGGGGTTAACCAGATAGTGTAGTGAGACAGGCAGGGTTCAGTAACAAGTATCAGTCCAGCAGATTAGAGGTTAACCAGTTAGCGTAGTGAGACAGGCAGGATTCAGTAACAAGTATCAGTCCAGCAGATTAGGGGTTAACCAGTTAGCGTTATGAGACAGGCAGGGTTCAGTAACAAGTATCAGTCCAGCAGATTAGGAGTTAACCAGTTAGCGTAGTGAGACAGGCAGGGTTCAGTAACAAGTATCAGTCCAGCAGATTAGGGGTTAACCAGTTAGCGTAGTGAGACATGCAGGGTTCAGTAACAAGTGTCAGTCCAGCAGATTAGGGGTTAACCAGTTAGCGTAGTGAGACAGGCAGGGTTCAGTAACAAGTATCAGTCCAGCAGATTAGGGGTTAACCAGTTAGCGTAGTGAGACAGGCAGGGTTCAGTAACAAGTGTCAGTCCAGTAGATGAGGGGTTAATCAGTTAGCGTAGTGAGACAGGCAGGGTTCAGTAACAAGTATCAGTCCAGCAGATTAGGGGTTAACCAGTTAGCGTAGTGAGACAGGCAGGGTTCAGTAACAAGTGTCAGTCCAGCAGATTAGGGGTTAACCAGTTAGCGTAGTAAGACAGGCAGGGTTCAGTAACAAGTATCAGTCCAGCAGATTAGGGGTTAACCAGTTAGCGTAGTGAGACAGACAGGGTTCAGTAACAAGTGTCAGTCCAGCATATTAGGGGCTAACCAGTTAGCGTAGTGAGACAGGCAGGGTTCAGTAACAAGTGTCAGTCCAGCATATTAGGGGTTAACCAGTTAGCGTAGTGAGACAGGCAGGGTTCAGTAACAAGTGTCAGTCCAGCAGATTAGGGGTTAACCAGTTAGCGTAGTGAGACAGGCAGGGTTCAGTAACAAGTGTCAGTCCAGCAGATTAGGGGTTAACCAGTTAGCGTAGTGAGACAGGCAGGGTTCAGTAACAAGTGTCAGTCCAGCATATTAGGGGTTAACCAGTTAGCGTAGTGAGACAGGCAGGGTTCAGTAACAAGTGTCAGTCCAGCAGATTAGGGGTTAACCAGTTAGCGTAGTGAGACAGGCAGGGATCAGTAACACGTATCAGTTCAGCAGATAAGGGGTTAACCAGTTAGCGTAGTGAGACAGACAGGGTTCAGTAACAAGTATCAGTACAACAGATTAGGGGTTAACCAGTTAGCGTAGTAAGACAGGCAGGGTTCAGTAACAAGTATCAGTCCAGCAGATTAGTGGTTAACCATTTAACGTAGTGAGTCAGGCAGGGTTCAGTAACAAGTATCAATCCAGCAGATTAGGGGTTAACCAGTTAGCGTAGTGAGACAGACAGGGTTCAGTAACAAGTGTCAGTCCAGCAGATTAGGGGTTAACCAGTTAGCGTAGTGAGACAGGCAGGGTTCAGTAACAAGTATCAGTCCAGCAGATTAGGGGTTAACCAGTTAGCGTAGTGAGACAGGCAGGGTTCAGTAACAAGTATCAGTCCAGCAGATTAGGGGTTAACCAGTTAGCGTAGTGAGACAGGCAGGGTTCAGTAACAAGTATCAGTCCAGCAGATTAGGGGTTAACCAGTTAGCGTAGTGAGTCAGGCCGGGATTCGGCAACAAGGTATAATCCAGCAAACGATGTGTCACTCCCAGGAGCACACGAAGTAGCACCTATACTTGGGCAGTGACACGTCATTTGCTGCCCGTTTACATACCTTTGGAAAGGCGCTAAGAGACCGTCCGGCATCAGGAGCGTGCGGCGATTACGTCAGTGCTGCACGCATACTGAGCCGACACAGCCCTAGGCAACGAGCATGGAGAGGACGGCGCACCGCTAGCAATGGCACGGCGTGACACACAGTTGCAGAAGTAGATCATTGTGACTGTACTAGATTCATTAATCTCTGAGGTGATCTCTATATCTTACACAGCTGTAGGAGGAGGTCATTGTGACTGTACTAGATTCATTAATCTCTGAGGTGATCTCTATATCTCACACAGCTGCAGGAGCAGGTCATTGTGACTGTACTAGATTCATTAATAACTGAGGTGATCTCTATATCTCACACAGCTGCAGGAGCAGGTCATTGTGACTGTACTAGATTCATTAATAACTGAGGTGATCTCTATATCTCACATAGCTGCAGGAACAGGTCATTGTGACTGTACTAGATTCATTAATAACTGAGGTGATCTCTATATCTCACATAGCTGCAGGAGCAGGTCATTGTGACTGTACTAGATTCATTAATAACTGAGGTGATCTCTATATCTCACACAGCTGCAGGAGCAGGTCATTGTGACTGTACTAGATTCATTAATAACTGAGGTGATCTCTATATCTCACACAGCTGCAGGAGCAGGTCATTGTGACTGTACTAGATTCATTAATAACTGAGGTGATCTCTATATCTCACACAGCTGCAGGAGCAGGTCATTGTGACTGTACTAGATTCATTAATAACTGAGGTGATCTCTATATCTCACATAGCTGCAGGAGCAGGTCATTGTGACTGTACTAGATTCATTAATAACTGAGGTGATCTCTATATCTCACACAGCTGCAGGAACAGGTCATTGTGACTGTACTAGATTCATTAATAACTGAGGTGATCTCTATATCTCACACAGCTGCAGGAGCAGGTCATTGTGACTGTACTAGATTCATTAATTACTGAGGTGATCTCTATATCTCACACAGCTGCAGGAGCAGGTCATTGTGACTGTACTAGATTCATTAATAACTGAGGTGATCTCTATATCTCACACAGCTGCAGGAGCAGGTCATTGTGACTGTACTAGATTCATTAATAACTGAGGTGATCTCTAAATCTCACACAGCTGCAGGAGCAGGTCATTGTGACTGTACTAGATTCATTAATAACTGAGGTGATCTCTATATCTCACATAGCTGCAGGAGCAGGTCATTGTGACTGTACTAGATTCATTAATATCTGAGGTGATCTCTATATCTCACATAGCTGCAGGAGCAGGTCATTGTGACTGTACTAGATTCATTAATAACTGAGGTGATCTCTATATCTCACACAGCTGCAGGAGCAGGTCATTGTTACTGTACTAGATTCATTAATAACTGAGGTGATCTCTATATCTCACACAGCTGCAGGAGCAGGTCATTGTGACTGTACTAGATTCATTAATAACTGAGGTGATCTCTATATCTCACATAGCTGCAGGAACTGGTCGTTGTGACTGTACTAGATTCATTAATAACTGAGGTGATCTCTATATCTCACACAGCTGCAGGAGCAGGTCATTGTGACTGTACTAGATTCATTAATAACTGAGGTGATCTCTATATCTCACATAGCTGCAGGAACAGGTCATTGTGACTGTACTAGATTCATTAATCTCTAAGGTGATCTCTAAATCTCACACAGATGCAGAAGCAGGTCATTGTGACTGTACTAGATTCATTAATAACTGAGGTGATCTCTATATCTCACACAGCTGCAGGAGCAGGTCATTGTGACTGTACTAGATTCATTAATAACTGAGGTGATCTCTATATCTCACACAGCTGCAGGAACAGGTCATTGTGACTGTACTAGATTCATTAATATCTGAGGTGATCTCTATATCTCACACAGCTGCAGGAGCAGGTCATTGTGACTGTACTAGATTCATTAATAACTGAGGTGATCTCTATATCTCACACAGCTTGCAGGAGAAGGTCATTGTGACTGTACTAGATTCATTAATTACTGAGGTGATCTCTATATATCTCACATAGCTGCAGGAGCAGGTCATTGTGACTGTACTAGATTCATTAATAACTGAGGTGATCTCTATATCTCACACAGCTGCAGGAGCAGGTCATTGTGACTGTACTAGATTCATTAATATCTGAGGTGATCTCTATATCTCACACTAGCTGCAGGAGCAGGTCATTGTGACTGTACTAGATTCATTAATAACTGAGGTGATCTCTATATCTCACACAGCTGCAGGAGCAGGTCATTGTGACTGTACTAGATTCATTAATATCTGAGGTGATCTCTATATCTCACACAGCTGCAGGAGCAGGTCATTGTGACTGTACTAGATTCATTAAGGTCTGAGGTGATCTCTATATCTCACACAGCTGCAGGAGCAGGTCATTGTGACTGTACTAGATTCATTAATATCTGAGGTGATCTCTATATCTCACACAGCTGCAGGAACAGGTCATTGTGACTGTACTAGATTCATTAATAACTGAGGAGATCTCTATATCTCACACAGCTGCAGGAGCAGGTCATTGTGACTGTACTAGATTCATTAATATCTGAGGTGATCTCTATATCTCACACAGCTGCAGGAGCAGGTCATTGTGACTGTACTAGATTCATTAATAACTGAGGTGATCTCTATATCTCACACAGCTGCAGGAACAGGTCATTGTGATTGTACTAGATTCATTAATAACTGAGGTGATCTCTATATCTCACACAGCTGCAGGAGCAGGTCATTGTGACTGTACTAGATTCATTAATAACTGAGGTGATCTCTATATCTCACACAGCTGCAGGAACAGGTCATTGTGACTGTACTAGATTCATTAATATTTGAGGTGATCTCTATATCTCATACAGCTGCAGGAGCAGGTCATTATGACTGTACTAGATTCATTAATATCTGAGGTGATCTCTATATCTCACACAGCTGCAGGAGCAGGTCATTGTGACTGTGCTAGATTCATTAATAACTGAGGTGATCTCTATATCTCACATAGCTGCAGGAACAGGTGATTGTGACTGTACTAGATTCATTAATAACTGAGGTGATCTCTATAACTCACACAGCCACAGGAGCTGGTCATTGTTACTGTTCTATATTCATTATTAACTGAAGTGATCTCTAAATCTCACACAGCTGCAGGAACAGGTCATTGTGACTGTACTAGATTAATTAACAACTGAGGTGATCTCTATATCTCACACAGCTGCAGGAGCAGGTCATTATGACTGTACTAGATTCATTAATAACAGAGGTGATCTCTATATCTCACACAGCTGCAGGAGCAGGTCATTATGACTGTACTAGATCCATTAATAACTGAGGTGATCTCTATATATCTCACATAGCTGCAGGAGCAGGTCATTGTGACTGTACTAGATTCATTAATGTCTCAGGTGATTTCTATGTCTCACACAGCTGCAGGAGTAGGTCATTGTGACTGTACTAGATTCATTAATATCTGAGGTGATCTCTATATCTCACACAGCTGCAGGAGCAGGTCATTGTGACTGTACTAGATTCATTAATATCTTAGGTGATCTCTATATCTCACACAGCTGCAGGAGCAGGTCATTGTGACTGTACTAGATTCATTAATATCTGAGGTGATCTCTATATCTCACATAGCTGCAGGAACAGGTCATTGTGACTGTACTAGATTCATTAATAACTGAGGTGATCTCTATATCTCACATAGCTGCAGGAGCAGGTCATTGTGACTGTACTAGATTCATTAATATCTGAGGTTATCTCTATATCTCACACAGCTGCAGGAGCAGGTCATTGTGACTGTACTAGATTCATTAATAACTGAGGTGATCTCTATATCTCACACAGCTGCAGGAGCAGGTCATTGTGACTGTACTAGATTCATTAATAACTGAGGTGATCTCTATATATCTCACATAGCTGCAGGAGCAGGTCATTGTGACTGTACTAGATTCATTAATATCTGAGGTGATCTCTATATCTCACATAGCTGCAGGAGCAGGTCATTGTGACTGTACTAGATTCATTAATAACTGAGGTGATCTCTATATCTCACACAGCTGCAGGAACAGGTCATTATGACTGTACTAGATTCATTAATAACTGAGGTGATCTTTATATCTCACACAGCTGCAGGAACAGGTCATTGTGACTGTACTAGATTCATTAATGTCTCAGGTGATCTTTATATCTCACACAGCTGCAGGAGCAGGTCATTGTGACTGTACTAGATTCATTAATGTCTCAGGTTATCTCTATATCTCACACAGCTGCAGGAGCAGGTCATTGTTACTGTTCTATATTCATTATTAACTGAAGTGATCTCTAAATCTCACACAGCTGCAGGAGCAGGTCATTATGACTGTACTAGATTCATTAATAACTGAGGTGATCTCTATATCTCACATAGCTGCAGGAGCAGGTCATTGTGACTGTACTAGATTCATTAATATCTGAGGTGATCTCTATATCTCACATAGCTGCAGGAGCAGGTCATTGTGACTGTACTAGATTCATTAATATCTGAGGTGATCTCTATATCTCACACAGCTGCAGGAGCAGGTCATTGTTACTGTTCTATATTCATTATTAACTGAGGTGATCTCTATATCTCACATAGCTGCAGGAACTGGTCGTTGTGACTGTACTAGATTCATTAATAACTGAGGTGATCTCTATATCTCACATAGCTGCAGGAACTGGTCGTTGTGACTGTACTAGATTCATTAATAACTGAGGCGATCTCTATATCTCACACAGCTGCAGGAGCAGGTCATTATGACTGTACTAGATTCATTAATAACTGAGGTGATCTCTATATCTCACATAGCTGCAGGAACTGGTCGTTGTGACTGTGCTAGATTCATTAATCTTTCAGGTGATCTCTAAATCTCACACAGCTGCAGAAGCAGATCATTGTGACTGTACTGGATTCATTAATCTCTCAGGTGATCTCTATATCTCACACAGCTGCAGGAGCAGGTCATTGTGACTGTTCTAGATTCATTAACAACTGAGGTGATCTCTATATCTCACACAGTTGAAGGAACAGGTCATTGTGACTGTACTAGATTCATTAACATCTGAGGTGATCTCTATGTCTCACACAGCTGCAGGAGCAGGTCATTGTGACTGTACTAGATTCATTAATAACTGAGGTGATCTCTATATCTCACACAGTTGCAGGAGCAGGTCATTGTGACTGTACTAGATTCATTAATGTCTGAGGTGATCTCCATATATCTCACATAGCTGCAGGAGCAGGTCATTGTGACTGTACTAGATTCATTAATAACTGAGGTGATCTCTATATCTCACACAGCTGCAGGAGCAGGTAATTGTGACTGTACTAGATTCATTAATGTCTGAGGTGATCTCTATATCTCACATAGCTGCAGGAGCAGGTCATTGTGACTGTACTAGATTCATTAATAACTGAGGTGATCTCTATATCTCACACAGCTGCAGGAGCAGGTCATTGTGACTGTACTAGATTCATTAATATCTGCGGTGACCCTATATCTCACACAGCTGCAGGAGCAGGTAATTGTGACTGTACTAGATTCATTAAGGTCTGAGGTGATCTCTATATCTCACACAGCTGCAGGAGCAGGTAATTGTGACTGTACTAGATTCATTAATGTCTGAGGTGATCTCTATATCTCACACAGCTGTAGGAACTGGTCATTGTGACTGTACTAGATTCATTAACAACTGAGGAGATCTCTATATCTCACACAGCTGCAGGAGCAGGTAATTGTGACTGTACTAGATTCATTAATGTCTGAGGTGATCTCTATATCTCACACAGCTGCAGGAGCAGGTAATTGTGACTGTACTAGATTCATTAATCTCACAGATGGTCTCTATATCTCACACAGCTGCAGGAGCAGGTCATTGTGACTGTACTAGATTCATTAATAACTGAGGTGATCTCTATATCTCACACAGCTGCAGGAACTGGTCGTTGTGACTGTACTAGATTCATTAATAACTGAGGTGATCTCTATGTCTCACACAGCTGCAGGAACAGGTCATTGTGACTGTATTAGATTCATTAATAACTGAGGTGATCTATATATCTCACACAGCTGCAGGAGCAGGTCATTGTGACTGTACTAGATTCATTAATATCTGAGGTGATCTCTATATCTCACACAGCTGCAGGAGCAGGTCATTGTGACTGTACTAGATTCATTAATAACTAAGGTGATCTCTATATCTCACACAGCTGCAGGAACAGGTCATTGTGACTGTACTAGATTCATTAATAACTGAGGTGATCTCTATATCTCACACAGCTGCAGGAGCAGGTCATTGTGACTGTACTAGATTCATTAATAACTAAGGTGATCTCTATATCGCACACAGCTGCAGGAACAGGTCATTGTGACTGTACTAGATTCATTAATATCTGAGGTGATCTCTATATCTCACACAGCTGCAGGAGCAGGTCATTGTGACTGTACTAGATTAATTAATAACTGAGGTGATCTCTATATCTCACACAGCTGCAGGAGCAGATCATTGTGACTGTACTAGATTCATTAATATCTGAGGTGATCTCTATATCTCACACAGCTGCAGGAGAAGGTCATTGTGACTGTACTAGATTAATTAATAACTGAGGTGATCTCTATATCTCACACAGCTGCAGGAACAGGTCATTGTGACTGTACTAGATTCATTAATAACTGAGGTGATCTCTATATCTCACACAGCTGCAGGAGCAGATCATTGTGACTGTACTAGATTCATTAATAACTGAGGTGATCTCTGTATCTCACACAGCTGCAGGAACAGGTCATTGTGACTGTACTAGATTCATTAATATCTGAGGTGATCTCTATATCTCACATAGCTGCAGGAGCAGGTCATTGTGACTGTACTAGATTCATTAATAACTGAGGTGATCTATATATCTCACACAGCTGCAGGAACAGGTCATTGTGACTGTACTAGATTCATTAATATCTGAGGTGATCTTTATATCTCACACAGCTGCAGGAACAGGTGATTGTGACTGTACTAAATTCATTAATATCTGAGGTGATCTCTATATCTCACACAGCTGCAGGAGCAGGTCATTGTGACTGTACTAGATTCATTAATATCTGAGGTGATCTCTATATCTCACACAGCTGCAGGAACAGGTCATTGTGACTGTACTAGATTCATTAATATCTGAGGTGATCTCTATATCTCACACAGCTGCAGGAGCAGGTCATTGTGACTGTACTAGATTCATTAATAACTGAGGTGATCTCTATATCTCACACAGCTGCAGGAGCAGGTCATTGTGACTGTACTAAATTCATTAATAACTGAGGTGATCTCTATATCTCACACAGCTGCAGGAGCAGGTCATTGTGACTGTACTAGATTCATTAATATCTGAGGTGATCTCTATATCTCACACAGCTACAGGAGCAGGTCATTGTGACTGTATTAGATTCATTAATATCTGAGGTGATCTCTATATCTCACACAGCTGCAGGAGCAGGTCATTGTGACTGTACTAGATTCATTAATAACTGAGGTGATCTCTATATCTCACACAGCTGCAGGAGCAGGTCTTTGTGACTGTACTAGATTCATTAATATCTCAGGTGATCTCTATGTCTCACACAGCTGCAGGAGCAGGTCATTGTGACTGTACTAGATTAATTAATATCTGAGGTGATCTCTATATCTCACATAGCTGCAGGAGCAGGTCATTGTGACTGTACTAGATTCATTAATTACTGAGGTGATCTCTATATCTCACACAGCTGCAGGAGCAGGTCATTGTGACTGTACTAGATTAATTAATCTCTCAGGTGATCTCTATATCTCACACAGCTGCAGGAGCAGGTCATTATGACTGTACTAGATTCATTAATATCTGAGGTGATCTCTATGTCTCACACAGCTGCAGGAGAAGGTCATTGTGACTGTACTAGATTCATTAATATCTGAGGTGATCTCTATGTCTCACATAGCTGCAGGAGCAGGTCATTGTGACTGTACTAGATTCATTAATAACTGAGGTGATCTCTATATCTCACACAGCTGCAGGAGAAGGTCATTGTGACTGTACTAGATTCATTAATCTCTAAGGTGATCTCTATTTCTCACACAGCTGCAGGAGCAGGTCATTGTGACTGTACTAGATTCATTAATCTCACAGGTGATCTCTATATCTCACACAACTGCAGGAGCAGGTCATTGTGACTGTATTAGATTCATTAATATCTGAGGTGATCACTGTATCTCACATAGCTGCAGGAACAGGTCATTGTGACTGTACTAGATTCATTAATAACTGAGGTGATCTCTATATCTCACACAGCTGCAGGAGCTGGTCATTGTGACTGTACTAGATTCATTAATAACTGAGGTGATCTCTATATCTCACACAGCTGCAGGAACAGGTCATTGTGACTGTACTAGATTCATTAATAACTGAGGTGATCTCTATATCTCACACAGCTGCAGGAGCATGTCATTGTGACTGTACTAGATTCATTAATAACTGAGGTGATCCCTATATCTCACACAGCTGCAGGAGCAGGTCATTGTGACTGTACTAGATTCATTAATGTCTGAGGTGATCTCTATATCTCACATAGCTGCAGGAGCAGGTCATTGTGACTGTACTAGATTCATTAATTACTGAGGTGATCTCTATATCTCACACAGCTGCAGGAGCAGGTCATTGTGACTGTATTAGATTCATTAATATCTGAGGTAATCTCTATATCTCACATAGCTGCAGGAGCAGGTCATTGTGACTGTACTATATTCATTAATAACTGAGGTGATCTTTATATCTCACACAGCTGCAGGAGAAGGTCATTGTGACTGTACTAGATTCATTAACAACTGAGGAGATCTCTATATCTCACACAGCTGCAGGAGCAGGTCATTGTGACTGTACTAGATTCATTAATAACTGAGGTGATCTCTATATCTCACATAGCTGCAGGAGCAGGTCATTGTGACTGTACTAGATTCATTAATTACTGAGGTGATCTCTATATCTCACACAGCTGCAGGAGCAGGTCATTGTTACTGTACTAGATTCATTAATAACTGAGGTGATCTCTATATCTCACACAGCTGCAGGAGCAGGTCATTGTGACTGTACTAGATTCATTAATAACTGAGGTGATCTCTATATCTCACATAGCTGCAGGAACAGGTCATTGTGACTGTACTAGATTCATTAATATCTGAGGTGATCTCTATATCTCACACAGCTGCAGGAACAGGTCATTGTGACTGTACTAGATTCATTAATAACTGAGGTGATCTCTATATCTCACACAGCTGCAGGAGCAGGTCATTGTGACTGTACTAGATTCATTAATAACTGAGGTGATCTCTATATCTCACACAGCTGCAGGAGCAGGTCATTGTGACTGTACTAGATTAATTAATGTCTGAGGTGATCTCTATATCTCACACAGCTGCAGGAGCAGGTCATTGTGATTGTACTAGATTAATTAATAACTGAGGTGATCTCTGTTACTCACACAGCTGCAGTTACAGGTCATTGTGACTGTACTAGATTCATTAATATCTGCGGTGACCCTATATCTCACACAGCTGCAGGAGCAGGTCATTGTGACTGTACTAGATTCATTAATAACTGAGGTGATCTTTATATCTCACACAGCTGCAGGAGCAGGTCATTGTGACTGTACTAGATTCATTAATAACTGAGGTGATCTCTATATCTCACACAGCTGCAGGAGCAGGTCATTGTGACTGTACTAGATTCATTAATAACTGAGGTGATCTCTATATCTCACACAGCTGCAGGAGCAGGTCATTGTGACTGTACTAGATTCATTAATCTCACAGGTGATCTCTATATCTCACACAACTGCAGGAGCAGGTCATTGTGACTGTACTAGATTCATTAATATCTGAGGTGATCTCTGTATCTCACATAGCTGCAGGAACAGGTCATTGTGACTGTACTAGATTCATTAATAACTGAGGTGATCTCTATATCTCACACAGCTGCAGGAGCTGGTCATTGTGAATGTACTAGATTAATTAATAACTGAGGTGATCTCTATGTCTCACACAGCTGCAGGAGCAGGTCATTGTGACTGTACTAGATTCATTAATAACTGAGGTGATCTCTATATCTCACACAGCTGCAGGAACAGGTCATTGTGACTGTACTAGATTCATTAATAACTGAGGTGATCTCTATATCTCACACAGCTGCAGGAGCAGGTCATTGTGACTGTACTAGATTCATTAATGTCTGAGGTGATCTCTATATCTCACATAGCTGCAGGAGCAGGTCATTGTGACAGTACTAGATTCATTAATTACTGAGGTGATCTCTATATCTCACACAGCTGCAGGAGCAGGTCATTGTGACTGTATTAGATTCATTAATATCTGAGGTAATCTCTATATCTCACATAGCTGCAGGAGCAGGTCATTGTGACTGTACTAGATTCATTAATAACTGAGGTGATCTTTATATCTCACACAGCTGCAGGAGAAGGTCATTGTGACTGTACTAGATTCATTAATTACTGAGGTGATCTCTATATCTCACACAGCTGCAGGAGCAGGTCATTGTGACTGTACTAGATTAATTAATAACTGAGGTGATCTCTATATCTCACACAGCTGCAGGAGCAGGTCATTGTGACTGTACTAGATTCATTAATCTCACAGGTGATCTCTATATCTCACACAACTGCAGGAGCAGGTCATTGTGACTGTATTAGATTCATTAATATCTGAGGTGATCTCTGTATCTCACATAGCTGCAGGAACAGGTCATTGTGACTGTACTAGATTCATTAATAACTGAGGTGATCTCTATATCTCACACAGCTGCAGGAGCTGGTCATTGTGACTGTACTAGATTCATTAATAACTGAGGTGATCTCTATGTCTCACACAGCTGCAGGAGCAGGTCATTGTGACTGTACTAGATTCATTAATAACTGAGGTGCTCTCTATATCTCACACAGCTGCAGGAACAGGTCATTGTGACTGTACTAGATTCATTAATAACTGAGGTGATCTCTATATCTCACACAGCTGCAGGAGCAGGTCATTGTGACTGTACTAGATTCATTAATGTCTGAGGTGATCTCTATATCTCACATAGCTGCAGGAGCAGGTCATTGTGACTGTACTAGATTCATTAATAACTGAGGTGATCTCTATATCTCACACAGCTGCAGGAGCAGGTCATTGTGACTGTACTAGATTCATTAATATCTGAGGTGATCTCTATATCTCACATAGCTGCAGGAGCAGGTCATTGTGACTGTACTAGATTCATTAATAACTGAGGTGATCTCTATATCTCACACAGCTGCAGGAGAAGGTCATTGTGACTGTACTAGATTCATTAATAACTGAGGTGATCTCTATATCTCACACAGCTGCAGGAACAGGTCATTGTGACTGTACTAGATTCATTAATAACTGAGGTGATCTCTATATCTCACACAGCTGCAGGAGCATGTCATTGTGACTGTACTAGATTCATTAATAACTGAGGTGATCTCTATATCTCACACAGCTGCAGGAGCAGGTCATTGTGACTGTACTAGATTCATTAATGTCTGAGGTGATCTCTATATCTCACATAGCTGCAGGAGCAGGTCATTGTGACTGTACTAGATTCATTAATTACTGAGGTGATCTCTATATCTCACACAGCTGCAGGAGCAGGTCATTGTGACTGTACTAGATTCATTAATATCTGAGGTAATCTCTATATCTCACATAGCTGCAGGAGCAGGTCATTGTGACTGTACTAGATTCATTAATAACTGAGGTGATCTTTATATCTCACACAGCTGCAGGAGAAGGTCATTGTGACTGTACTAGATTCATTAACAACTGAGGAGATCTCTATATCTCACACAGCTGCAGTAGCAGGTCATTGTGACTGTACTAGATTCATTAATAACTGAGGTGATCTTTATATCTCACACAGCTGCAGGAACAGGTCATTGTGACTGTACTAGATTCATTAATAACTGAGGTGATCTCTATATCTCACACAGCTGCAGGAGCATGTCATTGTGACTGTACTAGATTCATTAATAACTGAGGTGATCTCTATATCTCACACAGCTGCAGGAGCAGGTCATTGTGACTGTACTAGATTCATTAATGTCTGAGGTGATCTCTAAATCTCACATAGCTGCAGGAGCAGGTCATTGTGACTGTACTAGATTCATTAATTACTGAGGTGATCTCTATATCTCACACAGCGGCAGGAGCAGGTCATTGTGACTGTATTAGATTCATTAATATCTGAGGTAATCTCTATATCTCACATAGCTGCAGGAGCAGGTCATTGTGACAGTACTAGATTCATTAATAACTGAGGTGATCTTTATATCTCACACAGCTGCAGGAGAAGGTCATTGTGACTGTACTAGATTCATTAACAACTGAGGAGATCTCTATATCTCACACAGCTGCAGTAGCAGGTCATTGTGACTGTACTAGATTCATTAATAACTGAGGTGATCTTTATATCTCACACAGCTGCAGGAACAGGTCATTGTGACTGTACTAGATTCATTAATAACTGAGGTGATCTCTATATCTCACATAGCTGCAGGAGCAGGTCATTGTTACTGTACTAGATTCATTAATTACTGAGGTGATCTCTATATCTCACACAGCTGCAGGAGCAGGTCATTGTTATTGTACTAGATTCATTAATAACTGAGGTGATCTCTATATCTCACACAGCTGCAGGAGCAGGTCATTGTGACTGTACTAGATTCATTAATAACTGAGGTGATCTCTATATCTCACATAGCTGCAGGAACAGGTCATTGTGACTGTACTAGATTCATTAATATCTGAGGTGACCCTATACCTCACACAGCTGCAGGAACAGGTCATTGTGACTGTACTAGATTCATTAATAACTGAGGTGATCTCTATATCTCACACAGCTGCAGGAGCAGGTCATTGTGACTGTACTAGAGTCATTAATAACTGAGGTGATCTCTATATCTCACACAGCTGCAGGAGAAGGTCATTGTGACTGTACTGGATTCATTAATGTCTGAGGTGATCTCTATATCTCACACAGCTGCAGGAGCAGGTCATTGTGATTGTACTAGATTAATTAATTACTGAGGTGATCTCTGTTACTCACACAGCTGCAGTTACAGGTCATTGTGACTGTACTAGATTCATTAATATCTGCGGTGACCCTATATCTCACACAGATGCAGGAGCAGGTCATTGTGACTGTACTAGATTCATTAATAACTGAGGTGACCCTATATCTCACACAGCTGCAGGAGCAGGTCATTGTGACTGTACTAGATTCATTAATAACTGAGGTGATCTCTATATCTCACACAGCTGCAGGAGCAGGTCATTGTGACTGTACTAGATTCATTAATAACTGAGGTGATCTCTATATCTCACACAGCTGCAGGAGCAGGTCATTGTGACTGTACTAGATTCATTAATCTCACAGGTGATCTCTATATCTCACACAACTGCAGGAGCAGGTCATTGTGACTGTATTAGATTCATTAATATCTGAGGTGATCTCTGTATCTCACATAGCTGCAGGAACAGGTCATTGTGACTGTACTAGATTCATTAATAACTGAGGTGATCTCTATATCTCACACAGCTGCAGGAGCTGGTCATTGTGACTGTACTAGATTCATTAATAACTGAGGTGATCTCTATGTCTCACACAGCTGCAGGAGCAGGTCATTGTGACTGTACTAGATTCATTAATAACTGAGGTGATCTCTATATCTCACACAGCTGCAGGAACAGGTCATTGTGACTGTACTAGATTCATTAATAACTGAGGTGATCTCTATATCTCACACAGCTGCAGGAGCAGGTCATTGTGACTGTACTAGATTCATTAATGTCTGAGGTGATCTCTATATCTCACATAGCTGCAGGAGCAGGTCATTGTGACTGTACTAGATTCATTAATTACTGAGGTGATCTCTATATCTCACACAGCTGCAGGAGCAGGTCATTGTGACTGTATTAGATTCATTAATATCTGAGGTAATCTCTATATCTCACATAGCTGCAGGAGCAGGTCATTGTGACTGTACTAGATTCATTAATAACTGAGGTGATCTTTATATCTCACACAGCTGCAGGAGAAGGTCATTGTGACTGTACTAGATTCATTAATTACTGAGGTGATCTCTATATCTCACACAGCTGCAGGAGCAGGTCATTGTGACTGTACTAGATTCATTAATAACTGAGGTGATTTCTATATCTCACACAGCTGCAGGAGAAGGTCATTGTGACTGTACTAGATTCATTAATAACTGAGGTGATCTCTATATCTCACACAGCTGCAGGAGCAGGTCATTGTGACTGTACTAGATTCATTAATATCTGAGGTGATCTCTATATCTCACACAGCTGCAGGAGCAGGTCATTGTGACTGTACTAGATTCATTAATGTCTGAGGTGATCTCTATATCTCACACAGCTGCAGGAGCAGGTCATTGTGACTGTACTAGATTCATTAATATCTGAGGTGATCTCTATATCTCACACAGCTGCAGGAACTGGTCGTTGTGACTTTACTAGATTCATTAATAACTGAGGTGATCTCTATATCTCACACAGCTGCAGGAGCAGGTCATTGTGATTGTACTAGATTCATTAATAACTGAGGTGATCTCTGTTACTCACACAGCTGCAGTTACAGGTCATTGTGACTGTACTAGATTCATTAATATCTGCGGTGACCCTATATCTCACACAGATGCAGGAGCAGGTCATTGTGACTGTACTAGATTCATTAATAACTGAGGTGATCTCTATATCTCACACAGCTGCAGGAGCAGGTCATTGTGACTGTACTAGATTCATTAATAACTGAGGTGATCTTTATATCTCACACAGCTGCAGGAGCAGGTCATTGTGACTGTACTAGATTCATTAATAACTGAGGTGATCTCTATATCTCACACAGCTGCAGGAGCAGGTCATTGTGACTGTACTAGATTCATTAATAACTGAGGTGATCTCTATATCTCACACAGCTGCAGGAGCAGGTCATTGTGACTGTACTAGATTCATTAATATCTGAGGTGATCTCTATATCTCACACAGCTGCAGGAGCAGGTCATTGTGACTGTACTAGATTCATTAATAACTGAGGTGATCTCTATATCTCACACAGCTGCAGGAACAGGTCATTGTGACTGTACTAGATTAATTAATCTCTGAGGTGATCTCTATATCTCACACAGCTGCAGGAGCAGGTCATTGTGACTGTACTAGATTCATTAATAACTGAGGAGATCTCTATATCTCACACAGCTGCAGGAGCAGGTCATTGTGACTGTACTAGATTCATTAATAACTGAGGTGATCTCTATATCTCACACAGCTGCAGGAGCTGGTCATTGTGACTGTACTAGATTCATTAATAACTGAGGTGATTTCTATATCTCACACAGCTGCAGGAGCAGGTCATTGTGACTGTACTAGATTCATTAATAACTAAGGTGATCTCTATATCTCACACAGCTGCAGGAACAGGTCATTGTGACTGTACTAGATTCATTAATAACTGAGGTGATCTCTATATCTCACACAGCTGCAGGAGCAGGTCATTGTGATTGTACTAGATTCATTAATCTCACAGGTGATCTCTATATCTAACACAGCTGCAGGAACTGGTCATTGTGACTGTACTAGATTCATTAATCTCTGAGGTGATCTCTATATCTTACACAGCTGCAGGAGCAGGTCATTGTGACTGTACTAGATTCATTAATATCTGAGGTGATCTCTATATCTCACACAGCTGCAGGAGCAGGTCATTGTGACTGTACTAGATTCATTAATTACTGAGGTGATCTCTATATCTCACACAGCTGCAGGAGCAGATCATTGTGACTGTACTAGATTCATTAATAACTGAGGTGATCTCTATATCTCACACAGCTGCAGGAGTAGGTCATTGTGACTGTACTAGATTCATTAATAACTGAGGTGATCTCTATATCTCACACAGCTGCAGGAGCAGGTCATTGTGACTGTACTAGATTCATTAATAACTGAGGTGATCTCTATATCTCACACAGCTGCAGGAGCAGGTCATTGTGACTGTACTAGATTCATTTATAACTGAGGTGATCTCTATATCTCACACAGCTGCAGGAACAGGTCATTGTGATTGTACTAGATTCATTAATAACTGAGGTGATCTCTATATCTCACACAGCTGCAGGAGCAGGTCATTGTGACTGTACTAGATTCATTAATAACTGAGGTGATCTCTATATCTCACACAGCTGCAGGAACAGGTCATTGTGACTGTACTAGATTCATTAATATTTGAGGTGATCTCTATATCTCATACAGCTGCAGGAGCAGGTCATTATGACTGTACTAGATTCATTAATATCTGAGGTGATCTCTATATCTCACACAGCTGCAGGAGCAGGTCATTGTGACTGTACTAGATTCATTAATAACTGAGGTGATCTCTATATCACACACAGCTGCAGGAGCAGGTCATTGTAACTGTACTAGATTCATTAATATCTGAGGTGATCTCTATATCTCACACAGCTGCAGGAGCAGGTCATTGTGACTGTACTAGATTCATTAATAACTGAGGTGATCTCTATATCTCACACAGCTGCAGGAGCAGGTCATTGTGACTGTACTAGATTCATTAATAACTGAGGTGATCTCTATATCTCACACAGCTGCAGGAACAGGTCATTGTGACTGTACTAGATTCATTAATCTCTCAGGTGATCTCTATATCTCACACAGCTGCAGGAGCAGGTCATTGTGACTGTACTAGATTCATTAATAACTGAGGTGATTTCTATATCTCACACAGCTGCAGGAGCAGGTCATTGTTACTGTACTAGATTCATTAATAACTGAGATCTCTATGTATCTCACATAGCTGCAGGAGCAGGTCATTGTGACTGTACTAGATTCATTAATATCTGAGGTAATCTCTATATCTCACACAGCTGCAGGAGCAGGTCATTGTGACTGTACTAGATTAATTAATAACTGAGGTGATCTCTATATCTCACATAGCTGCAGGAGCAGGTCATTGTGACTGTACTAGATTCATTAATATCTGAGGTTATCTCTATATCTCACACAGCTGCAGGAGCAGGTCATTGTGACTGTACTAGATTCATTAATATCTGAGGTGCTCTCTAAATCTCACACAGCTGCAGGAACAGGTCATTGTGACTGTACTAGATTCATTAATAACTGAGGTGATCTCTATATCTCACACAGCTGCAGGAGCAGGTCATTGTGACTGTACTAGATTCATTAATATCTGAGGTGATCTCTATATCTCACACAGCTGCAGGAGCAGGTCATTGTGACTGTACTAGATTCATTAATAACTGAGGTGATCTCTATATCTCACACAGCTGCAGGAGCAGGTCATTGTGACTGTACTAGATTCATTAATATCTGAGGTGATCTCTATATCTCACACAGCTGCAGGAGCTGGTCATTGTGACTGTACTAGATTCATTAATGTCTGAGGTGATCTCTATATCTCACATAGCTGCAGGAGCAGGTCATTGTGACTGTACTAGATTCATTAATTACTGAGGTGATCTCTATATCTCACACAGCTGCAGGAGCAGGTCATTGTGACTGTATTAGATTCATTAATATCTGAGGTAATCTCTATATCTCACACAGCTGCAGGAGCAGGTCATTGTGACTGTACTAGATTCATTAATAACTGAGGTGATCTTTATATCTCACACAGCTGCAGGAGAAGGTCATTGTGACTGTACTAGATTCATTAATAACTGAGGTGATCTCTATATCTCACACAGCTGCAGGAACAGGTCATTGTGACTGTACTAGATTCATTAATAACTGAGGTGATCTCTATATCTCACACAGCTGCAGGAGCATGTCATTGTGACTGTACTAGATTCATTAATTACTGAGGTGATCTCTATATCTCACACAGCTGCAGGAGCAGGTCATTGTGACTGTACTAGATTCATTAATGTCTGAGGTGATCTCTATATCTCACATAGCTGCAGGAGCAGGTCATTGTGACTGTACTAGATTCATTAATTACTGAGGTGATCTCTATATCTCACACAGCTGCAGGAGCAGGTCATTGTGACTGTATTAGATTCATTAATATCTGAGGTAATCTCTATATCTCACATAGCTGCAGGAGCAGGTCATTGTGACTGTACTAGATTCATTAATAACTGAGGTGATCTTTATATCTCACACAGCTGCAGGAGAAGGTCATTGTGACTGTACTAGATTCATTAACAACTGAGGAGATCTCTATATCTCACACAGCTGCAGTAGCAGGTCATTGTGACTGTACTAGATTCATTAATAACTGAGGTGATCTTTATATCTCACACAGCTGCAGGAACAGGTCATTGTGACTGTACTAGATTCATTAATAACTGAGGTGATCTCTATATCTCACACAGCTGCAGGAGCATGTCATTGTGACTGTACTAGATTCATTAATAACTGAGGTGATCTCTATATCTCACACAGCTGCAGGAGCAGGTCATTGTGACTGTACTAGATTCATTAATGTCTGAGGTGATCTCTATATCTCACATAGCTGCAGGAGCAGGTCATTGTTACTGTACTAGATTCATTAATTACTGAGGTGATCTCTATATCTCACACAGCTGCAGGAGCAGGTCATTGTGACTGTACTAGATTCATTAATAAATGAGGTGATCTTTATATCTCACACAGCTGCAGGAGAAGGTCATTGTGACTGTACTAGATTCATTAACAACTGAGGAGATCTCTATATCTCACACAGCTGCAGTAGCAGGTCATTGTGACTGTACTAGATTCATTAATAACTGAGGTGATCTTTATATCTCACACAGCTGCAGGAACAGGTCATTGTGACTGTACTAGATTCATTAATAACTGAGGTGATCTCTATATCTCACATAGCTGCAGGAGCAGGTCATTGTTACTGTACTAGATTCATTAATTACTGAGGTGATCTCTATATCTCACACAGCTGCAGGAGCAGGTCATTGTTATTGTACTAGATTCATTAATAACTGAGGTGATCTCTATATCTCACACAGCTGCAGGAGCAGGTCATTGTGACTGTACTAGATTCATTAATAACTGAGGTGATCTCTATATCTCACATAGCTGCAGGAACAGGTCATTGTGACTGTACTAGATTCATTAATATCTGAGGTGACCCTATACCTCACACAGCTGCAGGAACAGGTCATTGTGACTGTACTAGATTCATTAATAACTGAGGTGATCTCTATATCTCACACAGCTGCAGGAGCAGGTCATTGTGACTGTACTAGATTCATTAATAACTGAGGTGATCTCTATATGTCACACAGCTGCAGGAGCAGGTCATTGTGACTGTACTAGATTCATTAATGTCTGAGGTGATCTCTATATCTCACACAGCTGCAGGAGCAGGTCATTGTGATTGTACTAGATTAATTAATAACTGAGGTGATCTCTGTTACTCACACAGCTGCAGTTACAGGTCATTGTGACTGTACTAGATTCATTAATATCTGCGGTGACCCTATATCTCACACAGATGCAGGAGCAGGTCATTGTGACTGTACTAGATTCATTAATTACTGAGGTGATCTTTATATCTCACACAGCTGCAGGAGCAGGTCATTGTGACTGTACTAGATTCATTTATAACTGAGGTGATCTCTAAATCTCACACAGCTGCAGGAGCAGGTCATTGTGACTGTACTAGATTCATTAATAACTGAGGTGATCTCTATATCTCACACAGCTGCAGGAGCAGGTCATTGTGACTGTACTAGATTCATTAATCTCACAGGTGATCTCTATATCTCACACAACTGCAGGAGCAGGTCATTGTGACTGTATTAGATTCATTAATATCTGAGGTGATCTCTGTATCTCACATAGCTGCAGGAACAGGTCATTGTGACTGTACTAGATTCATTAATAACTGAGGTGATCTCTATATCTCACACAGCTGCAGGAGCAGGTCATTGTGACTGTACTAGATTCATTAATATCTGAGGTGATCTCTATATCTCACACAGCTGCAGGAGCTGGTCATTGTGACTGTACTAGATTAATTAATAACTGAGGTGATCTCTATGTCTCACACAGCTGCAGGAGCAGGTCATTGTGACTGTACTAGATTCATTAATGTCTGAGGTGATCTATATATCTCACACAGCTGCAGGAGCAGGTCATTATGACTGTACTAGATTCATTAATATCTGAGGTGATCTCTATATCTCACACAGCTGCAGGAGCTGGTCATTGTGACTGTACTAGATTCATTAATAACTGAGGTGATCTCTATGTCTCACACAGCTGCAGGAGCAGGTCATTGTGACTGTACTAGATTCATTAATAACTGAGGTGATCTCTATATCTCACACAGCTGCAGGAACAGGTCATTGTGACTGTACTAGATTCATTAATAACTGAGGTGATCTCTATATCTCACACAGCTGCAGGAGCAGGTCATTGTGACTGTACTAGATTCATTAATTACTGAGGTGATCTCTATATCTCACACAGCTGCAGGAGCAGGTCATTGTGACTGTATTAGATTCATTAATATCTGAGGTAATCTCTATATCTCACATAGCTGCAGGAGCAGGTCATTGTGACTGTACTAGATTCATTAATAACTGAGGTGATCTTTATATCTCACACAGCTGCAGGAGAAGGTCATTGTGACTGTACTAGATTCATTAATTACTGAGGTGATCTCTATATCTCACACAGCTGCAGGAGCAGGTCATTGTGACTGTACTAGATTCATTAATAACTGAGGTGATTTCTATATCTCACACAGCTGCAGGAGAAGGTCATTGTGACTGTACTAGATTCATTAATGTCTGAGGTGATCTCTATATCTCACACAGCTGCAGGAGCAGGTCATTGTGACTGTACTAGATTCATTAATAACTGAGGTGATCTCTATATCTCACACAGCTGCAGGAACAGGTCATTGTGACTGTACTAGATTCATTAATATCTGAGGTGATCTCTATATCTCACACAGCTGCAGGAACTGGTCGTTGTGACTTTACTAGATTCATTAATAACTGAGGTGATCTCTATATCTCACACAGCTGCAGGAGCAGGTCATTGTGATTGTACTAGATTCATTAATAACTGAGGTGATCTCTGTTACTCACACAGCTGCAGTTACAGGTCATTGTGACTGTACTAGATTCATTAATATCTGCGGTGACCCTATATCTCACACAGATGCAGGAGCAGGTCATTGTGACTGTACTAGATTCATTAATAACTGAGGTGATCTCTATATCTCACACAGCTGCAGGAGCAGGTCATTGTGACTGTACTAGATTCATTAATAACTGAGGTGATCTTTATATCTCACACAGCTGCAGGAGCAGGTCATTGTGACTGTACTAGATTCATTAATAACTGAGGTGATCTCTATATCTCACACAGCTGCAGGAGCAGGTCATTGTGACTGTACTAGATTCATTAATAACTGAGGTGATCTCTATATCTCACACAGCTGCAGGAGCAGGTCATTGTGATTGTACTAGATTCATTAATCTCACAGGTGATCTCTATATCTCACACAACTGCAGGAGCAGGTCATTGTGACTGTATTAGATTCATTAATATCTGAGGTGATCTCTATATCTCACATAGCTGCAGGAGCAGGTCATTGTGACTGTACTAGATTCATTAATATCTGAGGTTATCTCTATATCTCACACAGCTGCAGGAGCAGGTCATTGTGACTGTACTAGATTCATTAATAACTGAGGTGATCTCTGTATCTCACACAGCTGCAGGAGCAGGTCATTGTGACTGTACTAGATTCATTAATGTCTGAGGTGATCTCTATATATCTCACATAGCTGCAGGAACAGGTGATTGTGACTGTACTAGATTCATTAATAACTGAGGTGATCTCTATATCTCACACAGCTGCAGGAGCAGGTCATTGTGACTGTACTAGATTCATTAATAACTGAGGTTATCTCTATATATCTCACATAGCTGCAGGAACAGGTGATTGTGACTGTACTAGATTCATTAATAACTGAGGTGATCTATATATCTCACACAGCTGCAGGAGCTGGTCATTGTGACTGTACTAGATTCATTAATTACTGAGGTGATTTCTATATCTCACACAGCTGCAGGAGCAGGTCATTGTGACTGTATTAGATTCATTAATATCTGAGGTAATCTCTATATCTCACATAGCTGCAGGAGCAGGTCATTGTGACTGTACTAGATTCATTAATAACTGAGGTGAT
This sequence comes from Bombina bombina, assembly GCF_027579735.1. Classification (NCBI taxonomy): domain Eukaryota; kingdom Metazoa; phylum Chordata; class Amphibia; order Anura; family Bombinatoridae; genus Bombina; species Bombina bombina. The sequence continues at coordinate 640,363,307 of NC_069505.1, read as the reverse complement.
CTTTATATCTCACACAGCTGCAGGAGAAGGTCATTGTGACTGTACTAGATTCATTAATTACTGAGGTGATCTCTATATCTCACACAGCTGCAGGAGCAGGTCATTGTGACTGTACTAGATTCATTAATAACTGAGGTGATTTCTATATCTCACACAGCTGCAGGAGCAGGTCATTGTGACTGTACTAGATTCATTAATTACTGAGGTGATCTCTATATCTCACACAGCTGCAGGAGCAGGTCATTGTGACTGTACTAGATTCATTAATAACTGAGGTGATTTCTATATCTCACACAGCTGCAGGAGCAGGTCATTGTGACTGTACTAGATTCATTAATTACTGAGGTGATCTCTATATCTCACACAGCTGCAGGAGCAGGTCATTGTGACTGTACTAGATTCATTAATAACTGAGGTGATCTCTATATCTCACACAGCTGCAGGAGCAGGTCATTGTGACTGTACTAGATTCATTAATAACTGAGGTGATCTCTATATATCTCACATAGCTGCAGGAGCAGGTCATTGTGACTGTACTAGATTCATTAATATCTGAGGTAATCTCTATATCTCACACAGCTGCAGGAGCAGGTCATTGTGACTGTACTAGATTCATTAATATCTGAGGTGATCTTTATATCTCACACAGCTGCAGGAGAAGGTCATTGTGACTGTACTAGATTCATTAATAACTGAGGTGATCTCTATATCTCACATAGCTGCAGGAGCAGGTCATTGTGACTGTACTAGATTAATTAATCTCTGAGGTGATCTCTATATCTCACACAGCTGCAGGAGCAGGTCATTGTGACTGTACTAGATTCATTAATAACTGAGGTGATCTCTATATCTCACACAGCTGCAGGAACAGGTCATTGTGACTGTACTAGATTCATTAATATCTGAGGTGATCTCTATATCTCACACAGCTGCAGGAGCAGGTCATTATGACTGTACTAGATTCATTAATAACTGAGGTGATCTCTATATCTCACACAGCTGCAGGAGCAGGTCATTGTGACTGTACTAGATTCATTAATGTCTCAGGTGATCTCTATATCTCACACAGCTGCAGGAGCAGGTCATTGTGACTGTACTAGATTCATTAATAACTGAGGTGATCTCTATATCTCACGCAGCTGCAGGAGCAGGTCATTGTGACTGTATTAGTTTCATTAATCTCACAGGTGATCTCTATATCTCACACAGCTGCAGGAGCAGGTCATTGTGACTGTACTAGATTCATTAATAACTGAGGTGATCTCTATATCTCACACAGCTGCAGGAACTAGTCATTGTGACTGTACTAGATTCATTAATAACTGAGGTGATCTCTGTATCTCACACAGCTGCAGGAACAGGTCATTGTTACTGTACTAGATTCATTAATAACTGAGGTGATCTCTATATATCTCACATAGCTGCAGGAGCAGGTCATTGTGACTGTACTAGATTCATTAATAACTGAGGTGATCTCTATATCTCACACAGCTGCAGGAGCAGGTCATTGTGACTGTACTAGATTCATTAATGTCTCAGGTGATTTCTATATCTCACACAGCTGCAGGAGCAGGTCATTGTGACTGTACTAGATTCATTAACATCTGAGGTGATCTCTATATCTCACACAGCTGCAGTTACAGGTCATTGTGACTGTACTATATTCATTAATAACTGAGGTGATCTCTATATCTCACACAGCTGCAGGAGCAGGTGATTGTGACTGTACTATATTCATTAATAACTGAGGTGATCTCTATATCTCACACAGCTGCAGGAGCAGGTGATTGTGACTGTACTAGATTCATTAATAACTAAGGTGATCTCTATATCTCACACAGCTGCAGGAACAGGTCATTGTGACTGTACTAGATTCATTAATAACTGAGGTGATCTCTATACCTAACACAGCTGCAGGAACAGGTCATTGTGACTGTACTAGATTAATTAATCTCTGAGGTGATCTATATATCTCACACAGCTGCAGGAGCAGGTCATTGTGACTGTACTAGATTAATTAATCTCTGAGGTGATCTATATATCTCACACAGCTGCAGGAGCTAGTTATTGTGACTGTACTAGATTCATTAATAACTGAGGTGATCTCTATATCTCACATAGCTGCAGGAGCAGGTCATTGTGACTGTACTAGATTCATTAATAACTAAGGTGATCTCTATATATCTCACATAGCTGCAGGAGCAGGTCATTGTGACTGTACTAGATTAATTAATAACTGAGGTGATCTCTAATTCTCACACAGCTGCAGGAGCAGGTCATTGTGACTGTACTAGATTAATTAATAACTGAGGTGATCTCTATATCTCACACAGCTGCAGGAGCAGGTCATTGTGACTGTACTAGATTCATTAATGTCTGAGGTGATCTCTATATCTCACATAGCTGCAGGAGCAGGTCATTGTGACTGTACTAGATCCATTAATAACTGAGGTGATCTCTATATCTCACACAGCTGCAGGAGCAGGTCATTGTTACTGTACTAGATTCATTAATTACTGAGGTGATCTCTATATCTCACACAGCTGCAGGAGCAGGTCATTGTGACTGTACTAGATTCATTAATATCTGAGGTGATCTCTATATCTCACACAGCTGCAGGAGCAGGTCATTGTGACTGTACTAGATTCATTAATAACTGAGGTGATCTCTATATCTCACACAGCTGCAGGAACAGGTCATTGTGACTGTACTAGATTCATTAATAACTGAGGTGATCTCTGTATCTCACACAGCTGCAGGAGCAGTTCATTGTGACTGTACTAGATTCATTAATAACTGAGGTGATCTCTATATCTCACACAGCTGCAGGAACAGGTCATTGTGACTGTACTAGATTAATTAATCTCTGAGGTGATCTCTATATGTCACACAGCTGCAGGAGCAGGTCATTGTGACTGTACTAGATTCATTAATATCTGAGGTGATCTCTATATCTCACACAGCTGCAGGAGCAGGTCATTGTGACTGTACTAGATTCATTAATGTCTCAGGTGATTTCTATATCTCACACAGCTGCAGGAGCAGGTCATTGTGACTGTACTAGATTCATTAATATCTGAGGTGATCTCTATATCTCACACAGCTGCAGGAGCAGGTCATTATGACTGTATTAGATTCATTAATATCTGAGGTGATCTCTGTATCTCACACAGCTGCAGGAGCAGGTCATTGTTACTGTTCTAGATTCATTAATAACTGAGGTGATCTCTATACCTAACACAGCTGCAGGAACAGGTCATTGTGACTGTACTAGATTAATTAATCTCTGAGGTGATCTATATATCTCACATAGCTGCAGGAGCAGGTCATTGTGACTGTACTAGATTCATTAATAACTAAGGTGATCTCTATATCTCACACAGCTGCAGGAGCTAGTTATTGTGACTGTACTAGATTCATTAATAACTGAGGTGATCTATATATCTCACATAGCTGCAGGAGCAGGTCATTGTGACTGTACTAGATTCATTAATAACTAAGGTGATCTCTATATCTCACACAGCTGCAGGAACAGGTCATTGTGACTGTACTAGATTCATTAATAACTGAGGTGATCTCTATATATCTCACATAGCTGCAGGAGCAGGTCATTGTGACTGTACTAGATTAATTAATAACTGAGGTGATCTCTAATTCTCACACAGCTGCAGGAGTAGGTCATTGTGACTGTACTAGATTCATTAATAACTGAGGTGATCTCTATATCTCACACAGCTGCAGGAGCAGGTCATTGTGACTGTACTAGATTCATTAATGTCTGAGGTGATCTCTATATCTCACATAGCTGCAGGAGCAGGTCATTGTGACTGTACTAGATTCATTAATAACTGAGGTGATCTCTATATCTCACACAGCTGCAGGAGCAGGTCATTGTGACTGTACTAGATTCATTAATAACTGAGGTGATTTCTATATCTCACACAGCTGCAGGAGCTGGTCATTGTGACTGTACTAGATTCATTAATAACTGAGGTGATCTATATATCTCACACAGCTGCAGGAGCAGGTCATTGTTACTGTACTAGATTCATTAATAACTGAGGTGATCTCTATATCTCACACAGCTGCAGGAGCAGGTCATTGTTACTGTACTAGATTCATTAATAACTGAGGTGATCTTTATATCTCACACAGCTGCAGGAGCAGGTCATTGTGACTTTACTAGATTCATTAATTACTGAGGTGATCTCTATATCTCACACAGCTGCAGGAGCAGGTCATTGTGACTGTACTAGATTCATTAATATCTGAGGTGATCTCTATATCTCACACAGCTGCAGGAGCAGGTCATTGTGACTGTACTAGATTCATTAATAACTGAGGTGATCTCTATATCTCACACAGCTGCAGGAACAGGTCATTGTGACTGTACTAGATTAATTAATCTCTGAGGTGATTTCTATATCTCACACAGCTGCAGGAGCAGGTCATTGTGACTGTACTAGATTCATTAATATCTGAGGTGATCTCTATATCTCACACAGCTGCAGGAGCAGGTCATTGTGACTGTACTAGATTCATTAATAACTGAGGTGATCTCTATATCTCACACAGCTGCAGGAGCAGGTCATTGTGACTGTACTAGATTCATTAATATCTGAGGTGATCTCTATATCTCACACAGCTGCAGGAGCAGGTCATTATGACTGTATTAGATTCATTAATATCTGAGGTGATCTCTATATCTCACACAGCTGCAGGAGCAGGTCATTGTTACTGTACTAGATTCATTAATAACTGAGGTGATCTCTATATCTCACACAGCTGCAGGAACAGGTCATTGTGACTATACTAGATTCATTAATAACTGAGGTGATCTCTATATCTCACACAGCTGCAGGAGCAGGTCATTATGACTGTATTAGATTCATTAATATCTGAGGTGATCTCTATATCTCACACAGCTGCAGGAGCAGGTCATTGTTACTGTACTAGATTCATTAATATCTGGGGTGATCTCTATATCTCACACAGCTGCAGGAGAAGGTCATTGTGACTGTATTAGATTCATTAATAACTGAGGTGATCTATATATCTCACACAGCTGCAGGAACAGGTCATTGTGACTGTACTAGATTCATTAATAACTGAGGTGATCTCTATATCTCACACAGCTGCAGGAGCAGGTCATTGTGACTGTACTAGATTCATTAATATCTGAGGTGATCTCTATATCTCACACAGCTGCAGGAGCAGGTCATTATGACTGTACTAGATTCATTAATGTCTGAGGTGATCTCTATATATCTCACACATCTGCAGGAACAGGTCATTGTGACTGTACTAGATTCATTAATAACTGAGGTGATCTCTGTATCTCACATAGCTGCAGGAGCAGGTCATTGTTACTGTACTAGATTCATTAATAACTGAGGTGATCTATATATCTCACACAGCTGCAGGAGCAGGTCATTGTGACTGTACTAGATTCATTAATAACTGAGGTGATCTCTATATCTCACACAGCTGCAGGAGCAGGTCATTGTGACTGTACTAGATTCATTAATCTCTGAGGTGATCTCTATATCTCACACAGCTGCAGGAACAGGTCATTGTGACTGTACTAGATTCATTAATAACTGAGGTGATCTCTATATCTCACACAGCTGCAGGAGCAGGTCATTGTGACTGTACTAGATTTATTAATGTCTGAGGTGATCTCTATGTCTCACACAGCTGCAGGAGCAGGTCATTGTGACTGTACTAGATTCATTAATGTCTGAGGTGATCTCTATGTCTCACACAGGTGCAGGAGCAGGTCATTGTGACTGTACTAGATTCATTAATAACTGAGGTGATCTCTATATCTCACACAGCTGCAGGAGCAGGTCATTGTGACTGTACTAGATTCATTAATATCTGAGGTGATCTCTATATCTCACACAGCTACAGGAGCAGGTCATTGTGACTGTACTAGATTTATTAATGTCTGAGGTGATCTCTATATCTCACACAGCTGCAGGAGCAGGTCATTGTGACTGTACTAGATTCATTAATATCTGAGGTGATCTTTATATCTCACACAGCTGCAGGAGCAGGTCATTGTGACTGTACTAGATTCATTAATGTCTCAGGTGATCTCTATATCTCACACAGCTGCAGGAGCAGGTCATTGTGACTGTACTAGATTCCTTAATCTCACAGGTGATCTCTATATCTCAGACAGCTGCAGGAACAGGTCATTGTGACTGTACTAGATTCATTAATAACTGAGGTGATCTCTGTTTCTCACACAGCTGCAGGAACAGGTCATTGTTACTGTACTAGATTCATTAATATCTGAGGTGATCTCTATATCTCACACAGCTGCAGGAGCAGGTCATTGTGACTGTACTAGATTCATTAATATCTGAGGTGATCTCTATATCTCACACAGCTACAGGAGCAGGTCATTGTGACTGTACTAGATTCATTAATATCTGAGGTGATCTTTATATCTCACACAGCTGCAGGAGCAGGTCATTGTGACTGTACTAGATTCATTAATGTCTCAGGTGATCTCTATATCTCACACAGCTGCAGGAGCAGGTCATTGTGACTGTACTAGATTCATTAATCTCACAGGTGATCTCTATATCTCAGACAGCTGCAGGAACAGGTCATTGTGACTGTACTAGATTCATTAATAACTGAGGTGATCTCTGTATCTCACACAGCTGCAGGAACAGGTCATTGTTACTGTACTAGATTCATTAATATCTGAGGTGATCTCTATATCTCACACAGCTGCAGGAGCAGGTCATTATGACTGTACTAGATTCATTAATAACTGAGGTGATCTCTATATATCTCACATAGCTGCAGGAGCAGGTCATTGTGACTGTACTAGATTCATTAATAACTGAGGTGATCTCTATATCTCACACAGCTGCAGGAGCAGGTCATTGTGACTGTACTAGATTCATTAATGTCTCAGGTGATTTCTATATCTCACACAGCTGCAGGAGCAGGTCATTGTGACTGTACTAGATTAATTAACATCTGAGGTGATCTCTATATCTCACACAGCTGCAGTTACAGGTCATTGTGACTGTACTATATTCATTAATAACTGAGGTGATCTCTATATCTCACACAGCTGCAGGAGCAGGTGATTGTGACTGTACTATATTCATTAATAACTGAGGTGATCTCTATATCTCACACAGCTGCAGGAACAGGTCATTGTGACTGTACTAGATTCATTAATAACTGAGGTGATCTCTATAACTAACACAGCTGCAGGAACAGGTCATTGTGACTGTACTAGATTAATTAATCTCTGAGGTGATCTATATATCTCACACAGCTGCAGGAGCTAGTTATTGTGACTGTGCTAGATTCATTAATAACTGAGGTGATCTATATATCTCACATAGCTGCAGGAGCAGGTCATTGTGACTGTACTAGATTCATTAATAACTAAGGTGATCTCTATATCTCACACAGCTGCAGGAGCAGGTCATTGTTACTGTACTCGATTCATTAATGACTGAGGTGATCTCTATATCTCACACAGCTGCAGGAGCAGGTCATTGTGACTGTACTAGATTAATTAATAACTGAGGTGATCTCTGTATCTCACACAGCTGCAGGAGAAGGTCATTGTGACTGTACTAGATTCATTAATAACTGAGGTGATCTCTATATCTCACACAGCTGCAGGAGCTAGTCATTGTGACTGTACTAGATTCATTAATATCTGAGGTGATCTCTATATCTCACACAGCTGCAGGAGCAGGTCATTGTGACTGTACTAGATTCATTAATAACTGAGGTGATCTCTATATCTCACACAGCTGCAGGAGCAGGTCATTGTGACTGTACTAGATTCATTAATATCTGAGATGATCTCTATATCTCACACAGCTGCAGGAGCAGGTCATTGTGACTGTACTAGATTCATTAATTACTGAGGTGATCTCTATATCTCACACAGCTGCAGGAGCAGGTCATTGTGACTGTACTAGATTCATTAATATCTGAGGTGATCTCTATGTCTCACACAGATGCAGGAGCAGGTCATTGTGACTGTACTAGATTCATTAATAACTAAGGTTACCTCTATATCTCACACAGCTGCAGGAGCAGGTCATTGTGACTGTACTAGATTCATTAATATCTGAGGTGATCTCTATATCTCACACAGCTGCAGGAGCAGGTCATTGTGACGGTACTAGATTCATTAATAACTGAGGTGATCTCTATATCTCACACAGCTGCAGGAGCAGGTCATTGTGACTGTACTAGATTCATTAATAACTGAGGTGATCTCTATATCTCACACAGCTGCAGGAGCAGGTCATTGTGACTGTACTAGATTCATTAATAACTGAGGTGATCTCTATATCTCACACAGCTGCAGGAGCAGGTCATTGTGACTGTACTAGATTCATTAATAACTGAGGTGATCTCTATATCTCACACAGCTGCAGGAGCAGGTCATTGTGACGGTACTAGATTCATTAATAACTGAGGTGATCTCTATATCTCACACAGCTGCAGGAGCAGGTCATTGTGACTGTACTAGATTCATTAATCTCTCAGGTGATCTCTATATCTCACACAGCTGCAGGAGCAGGTCATTGTGACTGTACTAGATTCATTAATGTCTGAGGTGATCTCTATGTCTCACACAGCTGCAGGAGCAGGTCATTGTGACTGTACTAGATTCATTAATATCTGAGGTAATCTCTATATCTCACACAGCTGCAGGAGCTGGTCATTGTGACTGTACTAGATTCATTAATAACTGAGGTGATCTATATATCTCACACAGCTGCAGGAACAGGTCATTGTGACTGTACTAGATTCATTAATATCTGAGGTGATCTCTATATCTCACACAGCTACAGGAGCAGGTAATTGTGACTGTACTAGATTCATTAATATCTGAGGTGATTCCTATATCTCACACAGCTGCAGGAGCAGGTCATTGTGACTGTACTAGATTCATTAATATCTAAGGTGATCTCTATATCTCACACAGCTGCAGGAGCAGGTCATTGTGACTGTATTAGATTCATTAATAACTGAGGTGATCTCTATGTCTCACACAGCTGCAGGAGAAGGTCATTGTGACTGTACTAGATTCATTAATAACTGAGGTGATCTCTATATATCTCACACAGCTGCAGGAGCAGGTCATTGTGACGGTACTAGATTCATTAATAACTGAGGTGATCTCTATATCTCACACAGCTGCAGGAGCAGGTCATTGTGACTGTACTAGATTCATTAATCTCTCAGGTGATCTCTATATCTCACACAGCTGCAGGAGCAGGTCATTGTGACTGTACTAGATTCATTAATGTCTGAGGTGATCTCTATGTCTCACACAGCTGCAGGAGCAGGTCATTGTGACTGTACTAGATTCATTAATAACTGAGGTGATCTATATATCTCACACAGCTGCAGGAACAGGTCATTGTGACTGTACTAGATTCATTAATATCTGAGGTGATCTCTATATCTCACACAGCTACAGGAGCAGGTCATTGTGACTGTACTAGATTCATTAATAACTGAGGTGATCTCTATATCTCACACAGCTGCAGGAGCAGGTCATTGTGACTGTACTAGATTCATTAATATCTGAGGTGATCTCTATATCTCACACAGCTACAGGAGCAGGTCATTGTGACTGTACTAGATTCATTAATATCTGAGGTGATCTTTATATCTCACACAGCTGCAGGAGCAGGTCATTGTGACTGTACTAGATTCATTAATGTCTCAGGTGATCTCTATATCTCACACAGCTGCAGGAGCAGGTTATTGTGACTGTACTAGATTCATTAATATCTGAGGTGATCTCTATATCTCATACAGCTGCAGGAGCAGGTCATTATGACTGTACTAGATTCATTAATATCTGAGGTGATCTCTATATCTCACACAGCTGCAGGAGCAGGTCATTGTGACTGTACTAGATTCATTAATATCTGAGGTGATCTCTATATCTCACACAGCTGCAGGAGCAGGTCATTGTGACTGTACTAGATTCATTAATAACTGAGGTGATCTCTATGTCTTACACAGCTGCAGGAACAGGTCATTGTGACTGTACTAGATTCATTAATGTCTGAGGTGATCTCTATGTCTTAAACAGCTGCAGGAGCAGGTCATTATGACTGTACTAGATTCATTAATAACTGAGGTGATCTCTATATATCTCACATAGCTGCAGGAGCAGGTCATTGTGACTGTACTAGATTCATTAATAACTGAGGTGATCTCTATATCTCACACAGCTGCAGGAGCAGGTCATTGTTACTGTACTAGATTCATTAATAACTGAGGTGATCTCTGTATCTCACACAGCTGCAGGAGCAGGTCATTGTGACTGTACTAGATTCATTAATTACTGAGGTGATCTATATATCTCACACAGCTGCAGGAGCAGGTCATTGTGACTGTACTAGATTCATTAATAACTGAGGTGATCTCTATATCTCACACAGCTGCAGGAACAGGTCATTGTGATTGTACTAGATTCATTAATAACTGAGGTGATCTCTATATCTCACACAGCTGCAGAAGCAGGTCATTGTGACTGTACTAGATTCATTAATATCTGAGGTGATCTCTATATCTCACACAGCTGCAGGAACTGGTCGTTGTGACTTTACTAGATTCATTAATAACTGAGGTGATCTCTATATCTCACACAGCTGCAGGAACAGGTCATTGTGACTGTACTAGATTCATTAATAACTGAGGTGATCTTTATATCTCACACAGCTGCAGGAGCAGGTCATTGTGACTGTACTATATTCATTAATGACTCAGGTGATCTCTATATATCTCACACAGCTGCAGGAGCAGGTCATTGTGACTGTACTAGATTCATTAATAACTGAGGTGATCTCTATGTCTCACACAGCTGCAGGAGCTGGTCATTGTGACTGTACTAGATTCATTAATAACTGAGGTGATCTCTATATCTCACATAGCTGCAGGAGCAGGTCATTGTGACTGTACTAGATTCATTAATAACTGAGGTGATCTCTATATATCTCACATAGCTGCAGGAACTGGTCATTATGACTGTACTAGATTCATTAATAACTGAGGTGATCTCTATATCTCACACAGCTGCAGGAGCAGGTCATTGTGACTGTACTAGATTCATTAATAACTAAGGTGATCTCTATATCTCACACAGCTGCAGGAGCAGGTCATTGTGATTGTACTAGATTCATTAATATCTGAGGTGATCTCTATATCTCACATAGCTGCAGGAGCAGGTCATTGTGACTGTATTAGATTCATTAATATCTGAGGTGATCTCTATATCTCACACAGCTGCAGGAGCAGGTCATTGTGACTGTACTAGATTCATTAATATCTGAGGTGATCTCTATATCTCACACAGCTGCAGGAACAGGTCATTGTGACTGTACTAGATTCATTAATAACTGAGGTGATCTCTATATCTCACACAGCTGCAGGAGTAGGTCATTGTGACTGTACTAGATTCATTAATGTCTCAGGTGATCTCTATATCTCACACAGCTGCAGGAGCAGGTCATTGTGACTGTACTAGATTCATTAATGTCTCAGGTGATCTCTATATCTCACACAGCTGCAGGAGCAGGTCATTGTGACTGTACTAGATTCATTAATATCTGAGGTGATCTCTATATATCTCACATAGCTGCAGGAGAAGGTCATTGTGACTGTACTAGATTCATTAATATCTGAGGTGATCTTTATATCTCACACAGCTGCAGGAGCAGGTCATTGTTACTGTACTAGATTCATTAATTACTGAGGTGATCTCTATATCTCACACAGCTGCAGGAGCAGGTCATTGTGACTGTACTAGATTCATTAATAACTGAGGTGATCTCTATGTCTTACACAGCTGCAGGAACAGGTCATTGTGACTGTACTAGATTCATTAATGTCTGAGGTGATCTCTATGTCTTACACAGCTGCAGGAGCAGGTCATTATGACTGTACTAGATTCATTAATAACTGAGGTGATCTCTATATATCTCACATAGCTGCAGGAGCAGGTCATTGTGACTGTACTAGATTCATTAATAACTGAGGTGATCTCTATATCTCACACAGCTGCAGGAGCAGGTCATTGTTACTGTACTAGATTCATTAATAACTGAGGTGATCTCTGTATCTCACACAGCTACAGGAGCAGGTCATTGTGACTGTACTAGATTCATTAATTACTGAGGTGATCTATATATCTCACACAGCTGCAGGAGCAGGTCATTGTGACTGTACTAGATTCATTAATAACTGAGGTGATCTCTATATCTCACACAGCTGCAGGAACAGGTCATTGTGATTGTACTAGATTCATTAATAACTGAGGTGATCTCTATATCTCACACAGCTGCAGGAGCAGGTCATTGTGACTGTACTAGATTCATTAATAACTGAGGTGATCTCTATATCTCACACAGCTGCAGGAGCAGGTCATTGTGACTGTACTAGATTCATTAATATCTGAGGTGATCTCTATATCTCACACAGCTGCAGGAACTGGTCGTTGTGACTTTACTAGATTCATTAATAACTGAGGTGATCTCTATATATCACACAGCTGCAGGAACAGGTCATTGTGACTGTACTAGATTCATTAATAACTGAGGTGATCTCTATGTCTCACACAGCTGCAGGAGCTGGTCATTGTGACTGTACTAGATTCATTAATAACTGAGGTGATCTCTATATCTCACATAGCTGCAGGAGCAGGTCATTGTGACTGTACTAGATTCATTAATAACTGAGGTGATTTCTATATCTCACACAGCTGCAGGAGCAGGTCATTGTGACTGTACTAGATTCATTAATAACTAAGGTGATCTCTATATCTCACACAGCTGCAGGAGCAGGTCATTGTGATTGTACTAGATTCATTAATATCTGAGGTGATCTCTATATCTCACATAGCTGCAGGAGCAGGTCATTGTGACTGTATTAGATTCATTAATATCTGAGGTGATCTCTATATCTCACACAGCTGCAGGAGCAGGTCATTGTGACTGTACTAGATTCATTAATATCTGAGGTGATCTCTATATCTCACACAGCTGCAGGAACAGGTCATTGTGACTGTACTAGATTCATTAATAAATGAGGTGATCTCTATATCTCACACAGCTGCAGGAGTAGCTCATTGTGACTGTACTAGATTCATTAATGTCTCAGGTGATCTCTATATCTCACACAGCTGCAGGAGCAGGTCATTGTGACTGTACTAGATTCATTAATGTCTCAGGTGATCTCTATATCTCACACAGCTGCAGGAGCAGGTCATTGTGACTGTACTAGATTCATTAATATCTGAGGTGATCTCTATATATCTCACATAGCTGCAGGAGAAGGTCATTGTGACTGTACTAGATTCATTAATATCTGAGGTGATCTTTATATCTCACACAGCTGCAGGAGCAGGTCATTGTTACTGTACTAGATTCATTAATTACTGAGGTGATCTCTATATCTCACACAGCTGAAGGAACAGGTAATTGTGACTGTACTAGATTCATTAATTACTGAGGTGATCTCTATATCTCACACAGCTGCAGGAGCAGGTCATTGTGACTGTATTAGATTCATTAATAACTGAGGTGATCTCTATATCTCACACAGCTGCAGGAGCAGGTCATTGTGACTGTTCTAGATTCATTAATAACTGAGGTGACCCTATATCTCACACAGCTGCAGGAGCAGGTCATTGTGACTGTACTAGATTCATTAATAACTGAGGTGATCTCTATATCTCACACAGCTGCAGGAGCAGGTCATTGTTACTGTACTAGATTCATTAATAACTGAGGTGATCTCTGTATCTCACACAGCTGCAGGAGCAGGTCATTGTGACTGTACTAGATTCATTAATTACTGAGGTGATCTATATATCTCACACAGCTGCAGGAGCAGGTCATTGTGACTGTACTAGATTCATTAATAACTGAGGTGATCTCTATATCTCACACAGCTGCAGGAACAGGTCATTGTGATTGTACTAGATTCATTAATAACTGAGGTGATCTCTATATCTCACACAGCTGCAGGAGCAGGTCATTGTGACTGTACTAGATTCATTAATAACTGAGGTGATCTCTATATCTCACACAGCTGCAGGAGCAGGTCATTGTGACTGTACTAGATTCATTAATATCTGAGGTGATCTCTATATCTCACACAGCTGCAGGAACTGGTCGTTGTGACTTTACTAGATTCATTAATAACTGAGGTGATCTCTATATCTCACACAGCTGCAGGAACAGGTCATTGTGACTGTACTAGATTCATTAATAACTGAGGTGATCTCTATGTCTCACACAGCTGCAGGAGCTGGTCATTGTGACTGTACTAGATTCATTAATAACTGAGGTGATCTCTATATCTCACATAGCTGCAGGAGCAGGTCATTGTGACTGTAATAGATTCATTAATAACTGAGGTGATTTCTATATCTCACACAGCTGCAGGAGCAGGTCATTGTGACTGTATTAGATTCATTAATATCTGAGGTGATCTCTATATCTCACACAGCTGCAGGAGCAGGTCATTGTGACTGTACTAGATTCATTAATATCTGAGGTGATCTCTATATCTCACACAGCTGCAGGAACAGGTCATTGTGACTGTATTAGATTCATTAATAACTGAGGTGATCTCTATATCTCACACAGCTGCAGGAGTAGGTCATTGTGACTGTACTAGATTCATTAATGTCTCAGGTGATCTCTATATCTCACACAGCTGCAGGAGCAGGTCATTGTGACTGTACTAGATTCATTAATGTCTCAGGTGATCTCTATATCTCACACAGCTGCAGGAGCAGGTCATTGTGACTGTACTAGATTCATTAATATCTGAGGTGATCTCTATATATCTCACATAGCTGCAGGAGAAGGTCATTGTGACTGTACTAGATTCATTAATATCTGAGGTGATCTTTATATCTCACACAGCTGCAGGAGCAGGTCATTGTTACTGTACTAGATTCATTAATTACTGAGGTGATCTCTATATCTCACACAGCTGAAGGAACAGGTCATTGTGACTGTACTAGATTCATTAATTACTGAGGTGATCTCTATATCTCACACAGCTGCAGGAGCAGGTCATTGTGACTGTATTAGATTCATTAATAACTGAGGTGATCTCTATATCTCACACAGCTGCAGGAGCAGGTCATTGTGACTGTACTAGATTCATTAATAACTGAGGTGACCCTATATCTCACACAGCTGCAGGAGCAGGTCATTGTGACTGTACTAGATTCATTAATAACTGAGGTGATCTCTATATCTCACACAGCTGCAGGAGCAGGTCATTGCTACTGTACTAGATTCATTAATAACTGAGGTGATCTCTGTATCTCACACAGCTGCAGGAGCAGGTCATTGTGACTGTACTAGATTCATTAATTACTGAGGTGATCTATATATCTCACACAGCTGCAGGAGCAGGTCATTGTGACTGTACTAGATTCATTAATAACTGAGGTGATCTCTATATCTCACACAGCTGCAGGAACAGGTCATTGTGATTGTACTAGATTCATTAATAACTGAGGTGATCTCTATATCTCACACAGCTGCAGGAGCAGGTCATTGTGACTGTACTAGATTCATTAATAACTGAGGTGATCTCTATATCTCACACAGCTGCAGGAGCAGGTCATTGTGACTGTATTAGATTCATTAATAACTGAGGTGATCTCTATATCTCACACAGCTGCAGGAGCAGGTCATTGTGACTGTACTAGATTCATTAATATCTGAGGTGATCTCTATATCTCACACAGCTGCAGGAACTGGTCGTTGTGACTTTACTAGATTCATTAATAACTGAGGTGATCTCTATATCTCACACAGCTGCAGGAACAGGTCATTGTGACTGTACTAGATTCATTAATAACTGAGGTGATCTCTATGTCTCACACAGCTGCAGGAGCTGGTCATTGTGACTGTACTAGATTCATTAATAACTGAGGTGATCTCTATATCTCACATAGCTGCAGGAGCAGGTCATTGTGACTGTACTAGATTCATTAATAACTAAGGTGATCTCTATATCTCACACAGCTGCAGGAGCAGGTCATTGTGACTGTACTAGATTCATTAATGTCTCAGGTGATTTCTATATCTCACACAGCTGCAGGAGCAGGTCATTGTGATTGTACTAGATTCATTAATAACTGAGGTGATCTCTATATCTCACACAGCTGCAGGAACAGGTCATTGTGATTGTACTAGATTCATTAATATCTGAGGTGATCTCTATATCTCACATAGCTGCAGGAGCAGGTCATTGTGACTGTATTAGATTCATTAATATCTGAGGTGATCTCTATATCTCACACAGCTGCAGGAGCAGGTCATTGTGACTGTACTAGATTCATTAATATCTGAGGGGATCTCTATATCTCACACAGCTGCAGGAACAGGTCATTGTGACTGTACTAGATTCATTAATAACTGAGGTGATCTCTATATCTCACACAGCTGCAGGAGTAGGTCATTGTGACTGTACTAGATTCATTAATGTCTCAGGTGATCTCTATATCTCACACAGCTGCAGGAGCAGGTCATTGTGACTGTACTAGATTCATTAATGTCTCAGGTGATCTCTATATCTCACACAGCTGCAGGAGCAGGTCATTGTGACTGTACTAGATTCATTAATATCTGAGGTGATCTCTATATATCTCACATAGCTGCAGGAGAAGGTCATTGTGACTGTACTAGATTCATTAATATCTGAGGTGATCTTTATATCTCACACAGCTGCAGGAGCAGGTCATTGTTACTGTACTAGATTAATTAATTACTGAGGTGATCTCTATATCTCACACAGCTGAAGGAACAGGTCATTGTGACTGTACTAGATTCATTAATTACTGAGGTGATCTCTATATCTCACACAGCTGCAGGAGCAGGTCATTGTGACTGTATTAGATTCATTAATAACTGAGGTGATCTCTATATCTCACACAGCTGCAGGAGCAGGTCATTGTGACTGTACTAGATTCATTAATAACTGAGGTGACCCTATATCTCACACAGCTGCAGGAGCAGGTCATTGTGACTGTACTAGATTCATTAATAACTTAGGTGATCTCTATATCTCACACAGCTGCAGGAGCAGGTCATTGTGACTGTACTAGATTCATTAATAACTGAGGTGATCTCTATATCTCACACAGCTGCAGGAGCAGGTCATTGTGACTGTACTAGATTCATTAATAACTGAGGTGATCTCTATATCTCACACAGCTGCAGGAGCAGGTCATTGTGACTGTACTAGATTAATTAATCTCACAGGTGATCTCTATATCTCACACAGCTGCAGGAGCAGGTCATTGTGACTGTACTAGATTCATTAATCTCACAGGTGATCTCTATATCTCACACAGCTGCAGGAGCAGGTCATTGTGACTGTACTAGATTCATTAATCTCACAGGTGATCTCTATATCTCACACAGCTGCAGGAGCAGGTCATTGTGACTGTACTAGATTCATTAATAACTGAGGTGATCTCTATATCTCACACAGCTGCAGGAGCAGGTCATTGTGACTGTACTAGATTCATTAATCTCACAGGTGATCTCTATATCTCACACAGCTGCAGGAGCAGGTCATTGTGACTGTACTAGATTCATTAATCTCACAGGTGATCTCTATATCTCACACAGCTGCAGGAGCAGGTCATTGTGACTGTACTAGATTCATTAATCTCACAGGTGATCTCTATATCTCACACAGCTGCAGGAGCAGGTCATTGTGACTGTACTAGATTCATTAATAACTGAGGTGATCTCTATATCTCACACAGCTGCAGGAACAGGTCATCGCTGCTTCATATCTTGTGTATCTGGCGCTCACCAGATACACGGGCCTTCAAGCTCCATACTTAACTTAATAAATGGACCCCATAATGTGAGAATCTGTTGGGTGAGATTCATTTTATTTTTTGCTTTAGTTGTAGCAAGTGTATTAGTGAGTCAGCAGGTTGCTTGTTATTTGCAATACCGTTAATAATTACAGTTATAAGGTTATAAGGTTGTAAGGTTGTACGGTCTGTTTACACAAGTAAATCATCTACCACTGTTGAATAAAGCATTGCAGCTTCTGTTTAATTCAGTCAAATAACTAACAGCTAGATTACGAGTTGTGCGTTATGACTCAAATAGCATTGGTATGGGTGATAACGCTTCATTTTCCCTAACGCTGCTATTACAAGTTTCCGTAGCAGCACAAATATCCCCATCTACGCTCAAATCCATAACGCTCACCCAGACCCAGTAGTTGATATCCCGCTAACAAAAACATTCACAAATCACTTCCAAAATATTATACAAAGTGCACTTACACTCATACAAACACTCTACAATTTTAAATTTTTAATAAAATATTTTTATTTCCAAAATATAACGGATCAAAGTTACAAGATCTTGGGTGTTCGGGGGAAAAAAAAGCACACAAGACCATTTTCCATTGACTTACATAGACAGACAGGAACAGACACTCATATAGCTACATCTAACTACAAATATTATCACATACATACACTCATCGATGCATACAAACAATATACACCACACTACCTACACAAAACATTTTTTTTTAATATGAAATTAACACGATTAAGCTACTTTTTCTCAGAATGACATAACATCACTCACTTCACGCTCAACACAAGTGTTGGAAGTTATTTTTTCTTGCAAATTCTCGCCTCCATTGACTTCTATAGGGAATACATGCTCGTGCACGCGACCGGCCAATTTCGGTAACGCATGCGATACGTTTCTCATTTAAAACTTGTAATGACAGCGTTATAATTGTGGTGATAATTCATTCATTTTTGAGTTGGTCCCGCTATGACAAATAGATCAAGAAATATACTATTTGCCATTGGAGTTATGGGTTTTATTTGTGTGAACATCACTACAACATCAAATTCTTTTATAAAATTACATTACAATAATGATTACATCAACTATAAATCACGAACAATTCTATCATCACCAATACGAAGTCAGTTTAAAAAATTAAATCATATTTAAACGGACAGAAAAAATACTGTTTAACATTTCATTATTCACAAACAGTAGGCAACACATCTCATTTACGTCTATTATAGCATTTTATTTATTCAACTCATATGCTTGGATGAACAGCATATCTAGATAGGCTCACCAGAGGATGATTGATGGCTGCACATACATGCCTTTTGTCATTGCCTCATTCATGTGCATTGATATTCATTTAACAAGTCATATATAAACAATGAACACATTTACATTGGAAGGTTGTTTAACATTACATTCTCTCTATGAATCAGGAAACATAAAATAGGGATTTACTGTCCCTAAAACATCACAATTCACTCACAATAAACCATTAGGAATTACGTACAACAAGAACATCATTACACCAGATTACAGATGTCACTTTATGGGAAGGAACAACAATGTCAGACCGCTATATAGAAGTCAGCATATGTGGGACACAATCACAATATATACGTATATGTACATAACACGCATCACGCAACCACAAAGCACACATTTATCTCTCTCTTTTTTTTTTTTTAAAAGAATAATTTTTATTGAGATGAAAGTCACATAGAAATATACAACGAGTATTGCAATGCATATATAAAAACTACAACAAAATGGGAGACCTCCTTCTGAGTTTAGTATTAAGAATACAACAATCAAAAATCAAAACCTAAGGAGGTCAACCCAGAAAAACTTAACAACAAGATGAAGAATTATTCCATTTTTCTCTTTTGTTTCTTTTTTCATTTCTCTTCCCTTTTTTCCCCCTTTAAACAGAGCAAAAACGTATAATGATGTTAAGGAAGTAAATAAACAGGAAGATTGTTGTACCAATACTAAGTCATTATGCACTATGGAGTGTTCATACCTAGGGGTAGATAAAGTCCATTTGACAGTAATCAGATGGAAAATTCTCATGGGGGGGATAGGGTAGGGGGGGTAGTAGGTGAGGGGAGGGAGAGGAAAAAAAAACCCAAAACAACACACATTTATAACCTGCCAGACTACCAGGTACCGGGAGGGGGGAAATGTTACAATCCCCTCCCCACTGGAACAGTCTATTGTTGATGTCAGCTGTCTTTCGATTACATTGAGAGGATCTTGCCCTCCCCCAGTGAGTCCCAGGGCTCCCAGATCACAGCATACAGGTCTATTTGCTTACGAGAAGTGTATACATTACTCTCCATAGACCAAAAGTAGGAAATAAGTTGAATCAGGGCCTGTCAGTTAGGGGGGGGGGGGCGTTTTTTCCCAGTTTCTGGGAATTAAAAGTTTTGTTGCCATTGTGATTGTTATCAAAAGTTTGCTCCACATGGGGGCAATGATAGGGCAGGCCCACCAAACATGTTGGGGATCGCCCATCTGCTGACATTTTGTGTAGCTTTGAGGGAACATAATTCCATCTGGTTAGTAACTTATAGAACAGTTCGTACAGTGTCAAGCAATGAATTGACGATTTGTTATGCTGGATTGCATTAGACCAGTCGTCTACAGATAGCTCTACCCTCCAGTCTTTCTCCCAGTCCAACGACTGTCTGTTTTTAGTGAGTTTGGAAGCATCGAGAAGAATTTGGTAATGGGAGGACAGGGGCGAGATGTGATGGGAGTTCATAGATATCCAAGCCTCCCAAGGTGTCTTTGGCCTAGGCGGGGCGCTCATGAATCCCTATGATTTCAGTATGGAGAGAAGTCTTAGTAGATCAAAACTGAACTTGGGGTGGATAGCATGGTTATGGGCCAGGTCATTGAGTGATTTTGGATTTCCTCCCGAAAAGAGGCCCGTAATTTTGAGAGTAGGGAGGGCATGACGTACTGCTGGACCAGCGAGTGGAAGACCTAGTAGGAGGCCCGATATAGAATGATTGGGTAAGGGGTGTCGGGAGACGATTATGGTGGTGAAGGCGTAGCCAGGAGTTCTAGCAATGCAAGATGATTTTGTTGTGAATCAGGAAGTCTGAGGCACAGTGGGATGGGATCCATAAAAGATCCAAAAGTTTTAGGTGGGCCAGTAAGGAGGCCTGCTCCAGTTCCAGCCAGCTGGGGGCGGCTTGTTTTGTGTTCCAGTCAGAAATATGGGATAGACGGGTGGCCTCATAATAAAATCGTATATTCGGAAGACCTAGACCACCGGCCAGGACTGGGCGTTGTAACAACAAGGCTGCAATTCGGGGCCTCTTCCCGTTCCAGATATACCGCTTGAAACTTGTTTAGCAATGAAAGTGGGACCTTTATCGGTAGGCAATGGAAAAAGTATGTTAATTTGGGAAGCTGCATCATTTTTACTGCGGCAATTCTCCCGAACCAGGAGATTTTATCGTATCTTCTGGAGAATAGATCTAATTTGGAGTTGTGACGAGGTAGGTGTGAAAGTTTTTAGACAGAACTAGGCCAGTGTCATGAGAAAGGAACACCCCAAGGTGTCTGAGACCTGATGAAGACCAGTGAAATTTATATTTTTTCTTGAGGGATTTTAGTGCAGAGACGGGTAGGTTTAGGGGATATGCTTTGTTTTTACTTAGATTCAATTTATAGTAAGAGAAGCTGCCAAACCTATCTAGGAGGTCAAAGAGAGCAGGGATTCCTCTGGGTCTGTAATAAAAAGAGTCAGATCATCCGCGTAGAGGGCTAGTCTCTGGGGGTTGTCATGAAGAACTAGACCCTTGACTTGGGTTGATATCCTTATTGCAACAGCTAGTGGCTCGATAGCTAGGGCAAACAGCAGTGGAGACAAGGGAAAACCTTCTAAATCTCTTACCTTCGCCATTGGACAAAAGTATGAAGATCTCACTGCGGTAATGAAGGGTTCTGGGAGGCCAAATGCCAGCAATGTTGAGAACATATAGTCCCATCTCACCCTGTCGAACGCTTTCTCAGCATCCATTGACAGGGCAAGAAGGGGAACTTCCATGTCTGAAGCCTCAGTAAATATATTCAAGAGGCGTCTTGTATTGTCAGAGCCCTGCCTGCCTGGGAAAAAAACGACCTGGTCCGGGCCTACTAATTCTGGGAGAAACCTACTTAAAACTATATATATACACATGTGCAAAATATAACCAAGTAATGTTCACACAATCTATACCCAAGGTATCAGGGTGTAAGCATTATTCAGTGGTAACTAAATCTGTATGTAGAACAAGAGCGGTTAGCTATCCTGACTACAATTAAATATACTAAATCGATTATTGCATCCAACTACTAAATTCTCCAAAGGATGAAAGACCCAAACAAAAATGTCATCACTAGATAACACACTCTAGGCCCATTAATAATAAAGCAACATATGTAAACTGGGCTTAAGAGCTAATGTGCTTCATATCTCAAGGACAAGGTAGAGACAACACGGCATCAGACCATCATAGACATCACTGTCGATAACAGCATGCAAAATCTATATTCGCATTTAGACCTTTAGGATGTACTGTATTGAGGGTAAAAATCCATCTTGACTCTCATCGTAATAAAGCCAGTCCTCTATCACCTTCTCTCTTAGGACGTGGAATATGATCAATTATTATCGCTCTTAATGTGGATATAGAGTGACCTGCTTGTGCAAAATGTCTTGCAACAGGTTGATCAGATTTGCCCTTATCTAATGCCTGTCGTATTGCAGTTTTATGGTTTGCAAGTCTTTCATGGAATGAGATCACCTTTTTACCCACATAATAGAAGGAACATGGACAGATGATGATGTATATCACAAACTCCAGTGTGCATAATAGCCTGTGTTTGATGGTATATCTCTTGTTCGTATGAGGATGATTAAACGTATTACCTGTCAACCGATTATTACAGGTAACACAGCTCCCACAGCGAAAGCAGCCCAGTTTCCCCTTAGGTAACCATGTCTGTTTCTCATAACAATGAGTAGGATCATTAATCACTAGAAGATCCCGTAGGTTACTAGCTCTCTTGTAGACTAACTTTGGAGGGGGAGACTGAAAAAATGGAAGGCTGTTATCCTCTGAAAGCACCCTCCAATTCTGTTTGAATGTGGAGGCTAATACTTAAGTACCAAGCGTAAATGTGGTGATGAGATGTAATCTTTTATCTTCTTTCTTTGTGTGTCTTCGTGCAGTAAGATCATCCTGTGTCCATTCTTGTGCTGTTCTGCTGTGTTTCTCAATCAATTCCAAGGGATTTCCCCTATGTAGAAAGCGTGATGACATTTCTGACAGTTGTTTCATCTTATGATGGTTGTCCGTGTTGTTACGCACAACCTGCAGGAGCTGCGAAGAGCTGACCCCATCACGTTGAAATTTGGGATGATAGCTACTATAGTGTAAGATCAAATTCTTATCAGTGCTTTTCTGAAATAAAGTAGTGTGTAACACATGGCTATCACCTACCCTAGTTTTGTAGATCTCCAGATCTAGAAAGTGTATAGATTGTGTATCACATTCCATCTTGAACTTAATAGTAGAAGCTAGGGAGTTTAGATCATTAACCCACTTGTGGAGATTGTCAATAGTGTCGTGCCAAATCAAGAAAATATCGTCAATATGTCGACAATATAGCTTGATGGGGTTCTGCCTGGAAAAAACATGTCATTTCATACATGGCCATGTAGATGTTGGCATAAGATGGGGCCATGTTTGACCCCATAGCCATGCCCATTCTTTGCAAATTGTTACAGAAGCATTAGTTATTTTGTTGTGAAGAGCTTATTTCCCAGCAGCAATGCCTGAACCAGCCAAGCCAGCGCCTAAGAAGGGCTCCAAGAAAACCGTAACAAGTATCATTTCATAAAGAGTTAACTTTTTTCAGCTTTTAGAAACTATTGTCTAAATACAAGTTTGCTGGCCTCAGCTCTAAGTTTAGTGATAAACAATCCCATTGTCTAATCACCTCCGGAGTCAGACTGCAAATTGATAAGATGAACTTGTAAACTTGTTATCTTAAGTACTGTAATCCTATTGTGGCCTGTCAAAGGACATTGCTCTCTATCTAAATGTGTGATGGGTGATTTTGTGCTTGTAGTGCCCTGTGTGCATGTAACCTTAATAAAAAGCAGGCTGGGCATCCCAGTCCTGAGTTCCTGTTTGACCCTCAATCGCAGCGTTGACTCGTTTTTGTGGGCAGAAGGGTATCCTAGCTGTACTGCAGCTAAGGGAGATTATTCTATATTTGCGAGACTCATATAGAATACTATGGAAAGCAGCTTCTCCCCTCTTTAGCAATAGGGATCCAGGCTACTAAGCGGTCCATCTCTCAGCAAGACTAAGGGTAACCGTAACATTTGGCGGCAGCGGCGGGATTTTCCTGGATTTCCTAGGAGAGGTACAGAACGGATGGAGAGCGCTTACAAAAAATTGAAGCGTACAACCCTAAAGGATTTACTTGAAAGCAGAGGGGGGTACGCCAGCAACCGGCCGAGGAGAGAGCTGATCGCAGAATTGACCGAACTGGATCAGAGCTTCACAATGGCGGAAACACCGACCACGATTAGTGACGAAAAAACCAGGATTGTTCGGGAAAGGCTCTCATTATACGGGCCAAACCCCTCCATGGAATTGGTACAGCAGTTGATGGCGGAGGCGGACGAGGATATACGAGAGACTCGAGCCCACGAGCTCAACCTAGCGAACGCACACCGCAATGCTGAAGCCCCGCAGGTAATCATCCCTGTCGAAAATGCTGGGAGGCCCAAGATACCCTATGTAGCATTTCGACCCTTCCTAGAGAGCGAGACAGGGATTGATGAATATTTGGCGGACTTCAAAAGGCAATGTGCCCTGCACCAGATTCCCAACAGAGAGTGGCCCACGATATTGTCTGGGAAACTATCCGGGAGAGCCCTGCAAGCCTTTCGTACTCTGGGTGCTGAGGAAGTGACACAGTATGAGCTAGTTAAGGAGACACTGTTGCGATGGTACGCTGTAACTCCGGACACATATCGCCGACAGTTTCGGGGCATGAAAAAGAAGCCTAACGATACCCATATGGAATGGGCGCACCGAATGCGGAGAGCGGCAAATCACTGGCTGAGCGGAAGTAAAGCGGTGACTGGAGAGGACATTTTACAATTGTTTCTCTTAGAACATTTTTATAATGGCATGGAACAGCAAGGGAAGGAATGGCTGCGACACAGGCGGCCTTCTACCTTAGAAGAAGCAGCCAAATTGGCCGATGAACATTATGACTCCCGTCTTCACGAACCCATGAACTACCGAGCTCCAGCACGGGTCGAACCCAGAGAGGTTTACCGTGCACCCCCTCATGCTGAATTCCGAGCCCCGGTGCCCACAGGGCCCGTCCGACACTCAGGACCACCCAATAACAGCTCTGAGCGTCCCAGACCGACTTGCCACCGATGCAAGCAACCAGGGCATTTCATGGCTAGCTGCCCCCTTAATACGCACCAGACACCCATGAATTACAATTACCCCTCTGGGTCCTATCGTCCGGCCCGGGCCCTCTGTGTTAACCAAGAGGCCCCTATGGAGGGATATGTGGGGCCGCTTCACGAGGCGGACCCTGTATATGCTGCCTCAGATAACCGCCAGCACCATCGGCAGAAGTTATGGCTCGAGGGGTGATCTACCGAGGGATTGAGAGACACAGGGGCTACTATCACGCTGGTACAGAGTCATTTGGTGCCAGAGCACAAGCGATCCGGACAGACTGTGGCCGTTAGAGTGGCGGGGGGGGGATGTGTACAAAATTCCAACAGCTAAAGTGCATCTTGATTGGGGAGCGGGAAAGGGGGCTGTGAACGTGGGCATAATGGATAATTTACCTGCAGAAGTACTACTGGGCAACGATTTGGGCCCCATGACTTCTGCCTATGCTCCAGTATGCAACAACGAGGCGGACCCAGTGACTACACGGGCCCAAGCCCGGACGGAGCGAGAGCTCTCACCAGTGCGGGAGACACAGGTAAGACCTACCCCGACCTTGCCTGACATGTTAGGCCCCATACCCTGGGACACCCCAGATGCTTTCGAGACAGACTGACCCGACCTTACAAAAGTACCAGGAATGAGCAGAGACCGGAGGGGGCGGGGCAGATAACGAAACATTCTTATGGGAAAAAGGGAAACTATACCGCTGGACAGAGAAAAGGGGACAGCGTAGGCGACAGCTGGTAGTGCCCCACAAATACCGTCAAGAAATCCTCAAGATAGGCCACGACATCCCCTTAGCAGGCCACCTAGCCGTAACCCGTACCCTACACCACATTACTCACACGTTCTTTTGGCCAGGGGTGCACGCTGACGATAGAACTTACTGTAACACCTGCGATGTGTGTCAACGAGTAGGAAGGCGAGGCGATCACCCTAAAGCCCATCTAGTAAATATGCCCATTGTAGAGGAACCCTTCAGCCGGGTTGCTATTGACCTAGTGGGACCACTGGCTACCCCTAGTCCCTCCGGTAAGCGCTACATTCTTACCGTAGTGGACTACGCTACCAGGTACCCAGAGGCTGTCGCCCTATCCAACATACAAGCGGATACGGTAGCGAATGCACTAGTACAGGTTTTCTCCCGGGTAGGATTTCCAAAAGAAATCCTATCCGACCGAGGCACCCAATTTACGGCTGAATTGACCCAACAACTCTGGCAGGTTTGCAAAATTAAGTCCCTCCTGAGCTCCCCATACCACCCCCAGACGAACGGGCTGTGTGAGAGGTTCAATGGGACCCTCAAGCAAATGCTCAAGACGTTCACTCAGGAATACCGAGACTGGGAACGCTTCCTGCCGCACCTCCTATTTGCTTATCGGGAGGTGCCCCAGGAAATGACAGGGTTCTCTCCCTTCGAGTTGCTCTACGGAAGAAAGGTACGGAGACCCCTAAACCTGATCCGGGAGCACTGGGAGGGAGAGATGGAGGCTGACGGTGTCCCCATTGTGCCATACGTGCTGGAACTCAGGGACCGAATGGAGCAATTAGCCAAATCCGTGCGGGCTAATCTCCAGTTGGCCCAGAGAAGACAGAAAGTATGGTACGATCGGGGGGCCCGAAAGAGAATCTTCACCATAGGACAAAAGGTGTTAGTACTTAAGCCGGTGAAGACAGACAAATTGCAGGCATCCTGGCAGGGTCCCTACCAGATCGTAGAGAAAAGGGGAGACACCACTTAACCAGCGGTCTGGACAGCCTTAGTCTGCCCCGAAAAGGGGTCAGACCGTGTCTGCCAGAGTGTTCCACAGAAAGGGAGCACTGTTACAGAAGCATTAGTTATTTTGTTGTGAAGAGCTTATTTCCCAGCAGCAATGCCTGAACCAGCCAAGCCAGCGCCTAAGAAGGGCTCCAAAAAAACCGTAACAAGTATCATTTCATAAAGAGTTAACTTTTTTCAGCTTTTAGAAACTATTGTCTAAATACAAGTTTGCTGGCCTCAGCTCTAAGTTTAGTGATAAACAATCCCATTGTCTAATCACCTCCGGAGTCAGACTGCTAATTGATAAGATGAACTTGTAAACTTGTTATCTTAAGTACTGTAATCCTATTGTGGCCTGTCAAAGGACATTGCTCTCTATCTAAATGTGTGATGGGGGATTTTGTGCCCCCCCCCCTGGGAGTGCCCTGTGTGCATGTAACCTTAATAAAAAGCAGGCTGGGCATCCCAGTCCTGAGTTCTTGTTTGACCCTCAATCGCAGTGTTGACTCGTTTTTGTGGGCAGAAGGGTATCCTAGCTGTACTGCAGCTAAGGGAGATTATTCTATATTTGCAAGACTCATATAGAATACTATGGAAAGCAGCTTCTCCCCTCTTTAGCAATAGGGATCCAGGCTACTAAGCGGTCCATCTCTCAGCGAGACTAAGGGTAACCGTAGCACAAATAATAGTCATTTTCAAATCTGAAAAAAATATTTTCCAGGCAGAATCCCACCAAGTGTAGCAAGAACTCAATAGGAGGTCCTGTATAGTGTTCATTATTGGAGAGCAATAGCTTCAACATGTCCATCTCATGTGAGTGGGGGATGACAGAATATAAGCTCACAACATCCATGGTCACCAAAATGTCAATTTCCTGTATATCACCCATGTTTTTAAGCAGACAAATTAGTTCAAAAGAATCCTTTAGAAATGACACAGTATTCTGTACAACAGGCTGTAACCAAAGGTCCACATATTCAGCCAAAGGCTGCAGAAGAGAACCCCTGGCAGATACAATCGGTCTGCCTGGGGGATTCTCCAAGGACTTATGAACCTTCGGTAGAAGGTATAAAATAGGGCATACAGGGTAATCTACTGTCAGAAAACCACATGTGTCCTCATCAATTATATCGGCTAAAAAAGCCATTTTAAGAAACTCATCAATCTGCTTTTTAAATTTCACAGTTGGATTACTGGTCAATTTGCAGTAGGTGACTCCATCAGACAATTGTTTAAAAGCCTCCTGTCGATAATGTGAGTAGTCAAGGACTACAGTGGCCCCACCCTTATCAGCTGGTCTAATGACGATATTAACATCAGTAGCCAAGGATTTAATAGCCTCCCGTTCGGACTTTGTTAAATTATCCCTATAATGGGGTATTTGTTGTTGTATGTTCTGTAGGCTGGAGGTACACTGTCATGTGTCTTGCTTGTCGGATCCTTTCTCTTTAAGGGAAGTCTATAAATTCCCAGGATTCCTATGGCTAATTGCCAATAGTTCTAAGTGGTGTAGCAAAAAGGTTCACTGCTCTCAGCCAGAATATTCTCCAAGGACATTCAACAGCTCTTTTGTTGTCTAAAGCCTGCAAATCTTTCTTCACTATCGTTGGATTTAAAGACCCTAACATTGGAACTGTTTCCAGCCAATTATCTCGACATACAAAACCAACAAACTTCTTCAACTGTGTTGTATTCCATTCATCAAGGACTACAGTTATATGTGGACAAGGTATTTCCTAACAACTTATACACACAGTTTTCATACAGCTTATCTTTACTAAACTTGACTTTGTACTAAACTTAACACGCTAATTGGATTGTTTGTTCTACTCCGTGCTAGAGAGCATTGTCTGCTCTCCCCTCACAGAGCCTGTCAGCGTTTCCACGCTTTCCATTGGTTTGGCACCACACACCCTCAGGGTGACATCACAAGCGCTCCGCTGCGCTCTCGTTCACAGACAAACTCTGCAGTACAAAGAAACGCTTGCCATAGCGTAACAGCACATATTACACAGGATAAAAGAGTCACTCATAACCATACCATCAGACTCAAATCACTTCGTTCACAGCAGTTACTAAACCTGAATGCATTGTTCCTTTGTGCTCTAATAACAACTCAACTGTTAACTATTTCCTCTCCTATAATCAACTAATCAGGAGACAATTAAATATTTTTCCTTCCTTTTCCCTCTGAGGTTAATTCTGCAGTTGTGATCCTATTACAGATTTACTTGATTACTGAATTAAGTAGTTGTTACCTTACATACACATGCGGTGAAATGTCTTAATAAAAGTGTGGACATTTGCAG
This sequence comes from Bombina bombina, assembly GCF_027579735.1. Classification (NCBI taxonomy): domain Eukaryota; kingdom Metazoa; phylum Chordata; class Amphibia; order Anura; family Bombinatoridae; genus Bombina; species Bombina bombina. The sequence goes on along the minus strand of NC_069505.1, from coordinate 640,333,843 downwards.
GTTCAAAAGTGCTAGGGGACTTAAATGGTTTAGTAATATAGTCACCCTTGTCCTTAAAATATCTTTTAGTTTTAATTGCCTCTGAAATCTGCAAATATCCACTTGTACATCAAAATTATCACACTTAGGAGTGGGCACAAAAGTCAAACCCTTATTCAAACCTTAAGTTCATCACATGTAAGGGATCTAGAACTAAGGTTGTATATTATTGATTGTTCTTCTTTGTGTTTTTTTCTTGGCTGAATTTGTGGACTTTTGGTTACAGCCTGTTGTACAGAATACTGTGTCATTTCTAAAGGATCTTTGGAACTCATTAGTCTGCTTAAAAACATGAGTGATATACAGGAAAATGACATTGGTGACCATGGATGTTGTGAGCTTGTATATGGTCATCCCCCACTCACATGGGATGGACATTTTGAAGCTACTGCTCACCAATAATGAACACTATACAGGACCTCCTATTGAGTTTTTGCTACACTTGGTGGGATTCTGCCTGGAAAATATTTTTTTCAGATTTGAAAATTACTATTATTTGCTGACAATGGGCACGGCTATGGGGTCAAACATGGCCCCATCTTATGCCAACATCTACATGGCCATGTATTAAATGACTCATGTTTTTTTTCCAGGCAGAACCCCATCAAGCTACATTGTCGATATATTGACGATATTTTCTTGATTTGGCATGACACTATTGATAATCTCCACAAGTGGGTTAATGATCTGAACTCCCTAGCTTCTACTATTAAGTTCAAGATGGAATGTGATACACAATATATACACTTTTTAGTTCTGGAGATCTACAAAACTAGGGTAGGTGATAGCCATGTGTTACACACTACTTTATTTCAGAAAAGCACTGATAAGAATTCGATCTTACACTATAGTAGCTATCATCCCAAATTTCAATGTGATGGGGTCAGCTCTTCGCAGCTCCTGCTTGTTGTGCGTAACAACACGGACAACCATCATAAGATGAAACAACTGTCAGAAATGTCATCACACTTTCTACATAGGGGAAATTCCTTGGAATTGATCAAGAAACATAGCAGAACAGCACAAAAATGGACACAGGATGATCTTACTGGACAAAGACACACGAAGAAAGAAGATAAAAGATTAAATTTCATCACCACATTTATGCCTGGTACTTAAGTATTAGCCTCCACAATCAAACAGAATTGGAGGGTGCTTTCAGAGGACAACAGTCTTCCATTTTTTCAGTCTCCCCCTCCAAGGTTAGTCTACAAGAGAGCTAGTAACCTACGGGATCTTCTAGTGATTAATGATCCTACTCATTGTTATGAGAAACAGACATGGTTACCTAAGGGGAAACTGGGCTGCTTTCATTGTGGGAGCTGTGTTACCTGTGTTACCTGTAATAATCTGTTGACAGGTAATACGTTTAATCATCCTCATACGAACAAGAGATATACCATCAAACACAGGCTATTATGCACACCGGAGTTTGTGATATACATCATCATCTGCCCGTGTTCCTTCTATTATGTGGGTAAAAAGGTGACCTCATTCTGTGAAAGACTTGCAAACCATATAACTGCAATATGACAGGCATTAGATAAGGGCAAATCTGATCAACCTGTTGCAAGACATTTTGCACAAGCAGGTCACTCTATATCCACATTAAGAGCGATATTAATTGATCATATTCCACATCCTAAGAGAGGAGGACTGGCTTTATTACGATGAGAGTCAAGATGGATTTTTACCCTCAATACAGTACATCCTAAAGGTCTAAATGCGAATATAGATTTTGCATGCTGTTATCGACAGTGATGTCTATGATGGTCTGATGCCGTGTTGTCTCTACCTTGTCCTTGAGATATGAAGCACATTAGCTCTTAAGCCCAGTTTACCTATGTTGCTTTATTATTAATGGGCCTAGAGTGTGTTATCTAGTGATGACATTTTTAATTGGGTCTTTCATCCTTAGGAGAATTGAGTAGTTGGATGCAATAATCGATTTAGTATATTTAATTGTAGTCAGGATAGCTAACCGCTCTTGTTCTACATACAGATTTAGTTACCACTGAATAATGCTTACACCCTGATACCTTGGGTATAGATTGTGTGAACATTACTTGGTTATATTTTGCACATGTATATATATAGTTTTAAGTTATGGGGTAATTATGGGTATTAAGTATGCACATTTGATTGCTCTCGTGCGCCTGATCCTCCGCTGCACTTATAAACATGTTGTTTACCGTTGCCTTAACAACGGGGTGCTGCTGATCATAGGCAATGTCGGATTTTAATGACGTCATACGTAGACGTCGACGCCATGTTGGTGTCACGCAACGTGGGGAACGGATGCCTGTAGCATGATCTTGTGCAATGATGGTGTAAGATAATGAAGGTGATTAGTTAAGGTGCTATATTAGTCCTATATACTATTGGTCCTGTAGTATAACTTAAAAGCCAATCATATGTATAGATGTACTAAACACAGGTAATACGCAGTGTAATCAAACCTATTTATATATACTCCCTTTCCTAACTAACTTAAGCATATTAAATATGTTTAATATCTTCAAACCTTATTAAAAAAAAAAATGTAAAACAGATATAAGTTACATAGTAATGTTTTTATGAAGGAGATATGCTTTTCATAGCTATATGAATGGTTTTTAAAGGCTATCAATCTGTAAAGTCACATACATAAACATTATTTCTCTCACTTCTGTTCATCTAGCATTAATGTCATAATGTTAATGTCAAAGAAGGAAAGGGTGAGAAGGAAGAAAGGGAAATGTCCTAATTTAACTAATGAAGATGTAAAGAAATGCAAATTGTGTATATATTCATAAATCTTTATGTTGGTTAGGAAACACTACTTAATATTTACAGAATGATCAACATTATTAGACCTTTAACTCTATTTATAGGCTTCAATTATGTCTAACCTTACAACTCATGTGTTGATACTTAATGATCTCAATAACTTTGTTCACTAATTTGTTACTTAATGCTATTTAGTGTTTCTGATCCCAGAAGCAGAACTTTTTTTCACTTTCTGCGATGAGATTTTTTGTAGTAAAAATTGTCTGCAGGTCATTTTGAAATAAAATTCAGTTTTAATAAATATATATATAGTATTTAACTCAGGGTAAAGTATGCAGAACCACCTGACACATTAGCCCAGTGTACAGAGGAACCTATAGCTGGCACACATATATTTTATATGCACTAGTATTAAATTAAAATACAATATTATTATATTGGAAATGTAAAATTCTTAAATAAAAAAAAATATTTAGACCTTATCCTCAGGATACAGTTAACGCAAGTACTAGTAGGCTGGCAGTTTATTATAAAGTCAGTCTGAGATTTGTGTTTAGAACAATGGCTTTTTATACAAAGAATACATTTGTGCTTTCATCTGATTTTATAGAAAGTAATTTATTTCCTCTTGACAGCTGTTACAAAGGCTCTACTGTTGTGTCATTTGCTCTGCATGTGCAGTAACTAACATTACAGCTGCTTCCTGAAATAGTCATTTAAATAGCAAATCATTCAATGTAATAGGTATAGGAGAGTATAAAATTATTTAAAGTTGACCAGTTTCACTAAATCCGACTGAACTATTGTTTTAATTATATATATATCTAAATAAAAATCATAACAGTACTGTATTGCACCGTGGTAAAGTTGGTTTGATGTTCGATATTTGACAGATTTTCAAACATTAAAAGCTCAATAGCACCTCAACGATAACAGCTAGAAACCTTGTGTTAGTCTAGTTTCGAAAGAAAAATAGTGTACAACACTGCACAGGTCTTGTTTTCCTGACTCCCACAAAAAATAAACAATGGCACCATATTTTATTCTCAAGGTTGTGTACAATATGTGCACAGTCAATGGAAGTTGCAAGGGATCGTCAACAAAGCGCATCACTACATTTTTGGGCACATTTTATAAATTCAAAAGCTCCCTGATCACATGACCTAGAAACTTCAAATTAATGTAGTATGTTTTAGAGAGCTGGCCACACATTGCACAGCATTTAGTTTATAAAAAAATGATGCACATTTTATTAATAAGCTGATATAGGTGCTAAAAAGGCTTTGAAATCCAATAGCTTCAAAGTCACATGACCTAAATACTTCTAATCAAAATTGTATCCTTCAGATGGATGGGCCACACATTGCACAGCATTTAGTTTATAAAAAAAATGATACACATTTTATTAATAAGCTGATATAGGTGCTAAAAAGGCTTTGAAATCCAATAGCTTCAAAGTCACATGACCTAGATAGTTCTAATCAAAATTGTATCCTTCAGATGAATTGGACACACATTGCACTGACTTTAGAATTACAAAAAACTGATACACATTTTATAAATAAGCTGATATAGGTGCTAAAAAGGCTTTGAAATCCAATAGCTTCAAAGTCACATGACCTAGATAGTTCTAATCAAAATTGTATCCTTCAGATGAATTGGACACACATTGCACAGCCTTTAGAATTACAAAAAATGAATACACATTTTATTAATAAGCTAATATAGGTGCTAAAAAGGCTTTGAAATTCAATAGCTTCAAAGTCACATGACCTAGATAGTTCAAATCAAATCTGTATTTTTCAGATGGATGGGACACACATTGCACAGCCTTTAGAATTACAAAAAACTGATGCACATTTTATTAATAAGCAGATATAGGTGCTAAAAAGGCTTTGAAATTCAATAGCTTCAAGGTTACATGACCTAAGATGTTCAAATCAGTACAGTATCCTTCAGATGGATGGGCCACACATTGCACAGCCTTTAGAATTACAAAAAAACTGATGCACATTTTATTAATAAGCAGATATAGGTGCTAAAAATGCTTTGAAATTCAATAGCTTCAAAGTCACATGACCTAGATAGTTCTAATCAAAATTGTATCCTTCAGATGGATGAGACACACATTGCACAGCCTTTAGAATTACAAAAAATGGATACACATGTTATTAATAAGCTAATATAGGTGCTAAAAAGGCTTTGAAATTCAATAGCTTCAAAGTCACATGACCTAGATAGTTCAAATCAAATCTGTATCTTTTAGATGGATGGGACACACATTGCACAGCCTTTAGAATTACAAAAAACTGATGCACATTTTATTAATAAGCAGATATAGGTGCTAAAAAGGCTTTGAAATTCAATAGCTTCAAATTCACATGACCTAGATACTTCTAATCAAAATTGTAACCTTCAGATGAATTGGACACACATTGCACAGCCTTTAGAATTACAAATAATTGATACACATTTTATTAATAAGCTAATATAGGTGCTAAAAAGGCTTTGAAATTCAAAAGCTTCAAAGTCACATGACCTAGATAGTTCAAATCAAATCTGTATCTTTCAGATGAATTGGACACACATTGCACAGCCTTTAGTATTACAAAAAATGGATAGACATTTTATTAATAATCTAATATAGGTGCAAAAAAGGCTTTGAAATTCAATAGCTTCAAAGTCACATGACCTAGGATGTTCAAATCAGTACAGTATCCTTCCGATGGATGGGCCACACATTGCACAGCCTTTAGTTTCATTACAACTGATGCACATTTTGTTAATAAGCTGATATAGGTGCTAAAAAGGCTTTGAAATTCAATAGCTTCAAAGTCACATGACCTAGACAGTTCAAATCAAATCTGTATTTTTCAGATGGATGGGACACACTTTGCACAGCCTTTAGAATTACAAAAAACTGATGCACATTGTATTAATAAGCAGATATAGGTGCTAAAAAGGCTTTGAAATTCAATAGCTTCAAGGTCACATGACCTAATATGTTCAAATCAGTACAGTATCCTTCAGATGGATGGGCCACACATTGCACAGCCTTTAGTTTTGATTACAACTGATGCACATTTTATTAATAAGCAGATATAGGTGCTAAAAATGCTTTGAAATTCAATAGCTTCAAAGTCACATAGATAGTTCTAATGAAAATTGTATCCTTCAGATGGATGAGACACACATTGCACAGACTTTAGAATTACAAAAAACTGATACACATTTTATAAATAAGCTAATATAGATGCTAAAAAGACTTTGAAATTCAATAGCTTCAAAGTCACATGACCTAGTTTGGTCAAATCAGTACAGTATCCTTCAGATGGATAGGACACACATTGCACAGCCTTTAGAATTACAAAAAACTGATGCACATTTTATTTATAAGGAGTTATATGTGCTAAAAAGGCTTTGAAATTCAATAGCTTCAAAGTCACATGACCTAGGTTGGTCAAATCAGTACAGTATCCTTCAGATGGATGGGATACACATTGCACAGCCTTTAGAATTACAAAAAACTGATGCACATTTTATTAATAAGCAGATATAGGTGCTAAAAAGGCTTTGAAATTCAATAGCTTCAAGTTCACATGACCTAGGATGTTCAAATCAGTAAAGTATCCTTCAGATGGATGGGCCACACATTGCACAGCCTTTAGTTTTGATTACAACTGATGCACATTTTATTAATAAGCTGATATAGGTGCTAAAAAGGCTTTGAAATTCAATAGCTTCAAAGTCACATGACTTATATACTTCTAATCAAAATTGTATCCTTCAGATGGATGAGACACACATTGCACAGCCTTTAGAATTACAAAAAACTGATACACATGTTATTAATAAGCTAATATAGGTGCTAAAAAGGCTTTGGAATTCAATAGCTTCAAAGTCACATGGCCTAGATAGTTCAAATCAAATCTGTATTTTTCAGATGGATGGGACACACATTGCACAGCCTTTAGAATTACAAAAAATTGATACACATTTTATTAATAAGCTAATATAGGTGCTAAAAAGGCTTTGAAATTCAATAGCTTCAAAGTCACATGACCTAGATACTTCTAATCAAAATTGTATCCTTCAGATGAATTGGACACACATTGCACAGCCTTTAGAATGACAAAAAATTGATACACATTTTATTAATAAGCTAATATAGGTGCTAAAAAGGCTTTGAAATTCAATAGCTTTAAAGTCACATGACCTAGATAGTTCTAATCAAAATTGTATCCTTCAGATGGATGAGACACACATTGCACAGACTTTAGAATTACAAAAAACTGATACACATTTTATAAATAAGCTAATATAGGTGCTAAAAAGACTTTGAAATTCAATAGCTTCAAATTCACATGACCTAGTTTGGTCAAATCAGTACAGTATCCTTCAGATGGATGGGACACACATTGCACAGCCTTTAGAATTACAAAAAACTGATACACATTTTATTAATAAGCTAATATAGGTGCTAAAAAGGCTTTGAAATTCAATAGCTTCAAAGTCACATGACCTAGGTTGGTCAAATAACAATTTGGTCCTTTAGAGGGATGGGATACACATTGCACAGCCTTTAGTTTAGCAAAAAACTAATGCACATTTTAATAAGCTGATATAGGTGCTAAAAAGGCTTTGGAATTTAATAGCTTCAAGGTCACATGACCTAGGATGTTCAAATCAGTACAGTATCCTTCAGATGGATGGGCCACACATAGCACAGCCTTTCGTTTTGATTACAACTGATGCACAGTTTATTAATAAGCAGATATAGGTGCTAAAAAGGCTTTGAAATTCAATAGCTTCAAAGTCACATGACCTAGGTTGGTCAAATCAATGTGGTATTCTTCTGAGAGATGGGCCACACATTGCACAGCCTTTAGAGTTGCAAGAAACTGATAAACATTTTATTAATAAGCTGATAAAGATGCTTAAAATGCTCTGAAATTCAATAGCTTCATGGTCACATGACCTAGGTTGTTCAAATCCATGTAGTATTCTTCTGAGGGATGGGCCACACATTGCACAGGCTTTAGTTTTGCAAAAAACTGATGCACATTTTATTACCAAGCTGATTTAGGTGTTAAAAAGGTTTTGAAATTCAATAGCTTCAAAGTCACATGACCTAGGTTGGTTAAATAACAATTTGATAATTTTGAGAAATGGGCCACACATTGCACAGCCTTTAGTTTTTTTATTTATTATTTTATTAATAAAATGATATAGGTGCTAAAAAGGCTTTGAAATTCAATAGCTTCAAAGTCACATGACCTAGATACTTCTAATCAAAATTGTATCCTTCAGATGAATTGGACACACATTGCACAGCCTTTAGAATTACAAAAAAATGATGCACATTTTATTAATAAGCTAATATAGGTGCTAAAAAGGCTTTGAAAATCAATAGCTTCAAGGTCACATATAGGTTGGTCAAATCAGTACAGTATCCTTTAGATGGATGGGCCACACATTGCACAGCCTCTAGTTTTGAATAAAACTGATGCACATTTTATTAATAAGCTGATATAGGTGCTAAAAAGGCTTTGAAATTCAATAGCTTCAAAGTCACGTGACCTAGGTTGGTCAAATAACAATTTTGGGCGCGATCCGATATATGACGCAGGTTTCGGCGCAAGCGTGGAAACCTGCGCCGCCCGTAGTTTCACCTCGCACATCGAGCTATCACATATACGGCGCCAACAGTTGCTAAAGTGCCGTAAGTCAGACAAACTAGCGATATTCCAGAAACAAGCGTAAGTACAAATTTCTGCAGTCGCCAGTGACTTACGGCACTTTAGAAACTGCCGCCAAAAAAAAACAACTAACTAAAGTATAAAATCTCCCGTTACTGTCTAACACGCCTCCCAAAAATAGCCTGACACGTATACCCCTATATCCACAATCCCCCCTCTCACTCCTAACAATAAATGTATTAACCCTTAAACTGCCGCTCCCAGATGCCTGCCGCTACCTATATTATATGTAATACCCCCTAATCTGACCCCCCTACACTGCCGCCACCTATATTATATGTATTACCCCCTAATCTGAGCCCCCTACACCGCCGCCACCTATATTAACTATATTACCCCCTAAACCTAAGTCTAACCCTAACACCCCCTAACTTAATTATTTTTTAAATAAATCTAAATAATTTTAATATTATTAACTAAATTATTCCTATTTAAAACTAAATACTTAATTATAAAATAAACCCTAAGATAGCTACAATACAATTAATAATTACATTGTAGCTATTTTAGGATTTATATTTATTTTACAGGTAACTTTGTATTTATTTTAACTAGGTACAATAGCTATTAAGTAGTTAATAACTATTTAATAGCTACCTAGTTAAAATAATTACAAAATTACCTGTAAAATAAATCCTAACCTAAGTTACCATTACACCTATCACTACACTATCAATAAATTAGTTAAATAAACTACAATTATCTAAACTAAAATACAATTAAATAAACTAAACTATATTACAAAAAACAAACAAAAACTAAATTACAAAAAATAAAAATATATTACAAGAATTTTAAGCTAATTACACCTAATCTAAGCCCCCTAATAAAATAAAAAAGCCCCCCAAAATAATAAAATTTCCCTACCCTAAACTAAATTACAAAAGTAATCAGCTCTATTACCAGCCCTTTAAAGGGCCTTTTGTGGGGCATTGCCCCAAAGTAATCAGCTCTTTTACCTGTAAAAAAAAGCACAATCCCCCCCATTACAACCCAAAACCCACATACCCCTACTCTAAAACCCACCCGATCCCCCCTTAAAAAAACCTAAGTCTAACCCCCAAGCGGTCCTTACCTGTCCTGAAGACCGGCGGAGAAGGTCCTGTTCCAGGCGGTGACGTCTTCTTCCAAGCGGCAACCTCTTCTTCTTCCAGGAACCAGCCGGCGCGGAGCGGAGGAGTTAAAGACCAATGACCGCGGAGCTGAAGACCGTCCACTCTGGAACTGAAGACCGTGGAGCCATGGAGCGTGGACGATCCTCTTCATACGATCTCCGCCGTACACTGAATAGGAATTCAAGGTACGCGATTAAAAATGGCGTCCCTTGAATTCCTATTGGCTGATTTGAGCCTTCAAATTCAAATCAGCCAATCGGATGAGAGCTACTGTAATTCTATTGGCTGATTTGAATAGCCAATAGAATAAGAGCTACTGTAATTCTATTGGCTGATTAGAATAGCCAATAGAATTACAGTAGCTCTTATTCTATTGGCTATTCAAATCAGCCAATAGAATTACAGTAGCTCTCATCCGATTGGCTGATTTGAATTTGAAGGCTCAAATCAGCCAATTGGAATTCAAGGGACGCCATTTTTAATCGCGTACCTTGAATTCCTATTCAGTGTACGGCTGCGATCGTATGAAGAGGATCCTCCACGTTCCGGCTCCGGTCTTCAGTTCCAGAGGTCTTCGGTTCCAGCGTCGCCGATCTTCAGTTCCAGCATCGCCGGTCTTCAGTTCCAGATGGACAATCTTCAGCTCCGCGGTCATCGGTCTTCAACTCCTCTGCTCCGCGCCGGCTGGATCCTGGAAGAAGAAGAGGTCGCCTCCGGGAACAGGACCTTCTCCGCCGGTCTTCAGGACAGGTAAGGAGCACTTGGGGTTAGACTTAGGTTTTTTTTAAGGGGGGATTGGGTGGGTTAGAATAGGGGTATGTGGGTGGTGTGTTGTAATGGGGAGGGGGGTGTTGTTTTTTTTATAGGCAAAAGAGCTGATTTCTTTGGGGCATGCCCCACAAAAGGCCCTTTTAAGGGCTGGTAATAGAGCTGTTAACTTTTGTAATTTAGATTAGGGTAGGGAAATGTTTTTATTTTGGGGGGCTTTTTTATTTTATTAGGGGGCTTAGAATAGGTGTAATTAGCTTAAAATTCTTGTAATCTTTTTTTATTTTTTGTAATTTAGTGTTTGTTTTTTTTTGTAATTTAGTTTAGTGTATTTAATTGTAGTTTAGTTTAGATATTTGTAGTTTATTTAATTTATTGATAGTGTAGGTGTATTTGTAACTTAGGTTAGGATTTATTTTACAGGTAAATTGGTAATTATTTTAACTAGGTAGATATTAAATAGTTACTGTTCCTTAGGTGTGAGTATTCTACACCACTGTTCCTTTGATGCAAATAGTACAGTTTGGTTTTACTTTTAAGTATTTTCTTTAAGAATTAAGTCACTTAAGATAGTACAAGTGATGGCGTCTGGGTGTGTGGAAGGTGGTTTCACTGGAGCCGTTATAGTTTTAAAGCCAGAGGGGTTTAGTACTCACCAGAATCCGAAAGCGTGTATCACTCTGACCGCTTTCTCCGACCTGCTCTCCTGCAGCGTGCAGTTGGCGTTCAGGCAGCCGTTGGTAGTCTTCTGACGTGATTTCGTCACGTATCACGTGTCTGCCCGAATAGCCAATCAAGCGGTCGGATTACCGGTGTACTTTTCGAACCCACTCTGTTCTACGGTTTTTGATGTAGGTGAACTTTTCAGTGTCAAATAAACACCTCGTTGTTTAGTCTCTTTGTCTCTTTCCTTTTTAGCCTTCACACTGATATCCAAAACGGGTGTTTAGGCTGGGTAAACTGTTACCATATATTTCACTGGGTAAAAGGTTCAAAGTGGTTCCTTCACAATCTGTCCATGAAGAGCTGGCCAGCTACACAGGACTGCTTCACATCAACGCGTTTCAGCTGGAGGCTTTTTTCAAGATGAGCCTGTATACTTCCTCTTTGCCTTTTTATACCCAATAATTTAAAGTCACAGTAGTTGTGTCTTGACTTGCTTTTAGTGTTTTCCATAGTTTCACATGGTTGTATCTATTAGCCGCAAACTCCATTATAATAGTGTAATCATCTTTTCACCAATTTGTATATTCTATATATACTTAATTAATATTGTTAGAAAAAAGCTCTAATATAAAAAAAAATTTTAAAAAGTAAAACCAAAGGTGGGGAAGGAAGAAGACAATATAAAAATTAATATAAAAATTAATAATACATTTATAATAAATTTCTGTAAATATTGAAACGAATATCTAAAGTTAGATCTCTAAATTGCTTCATCGAATAGCTAAACAACTCTTAAGTGCAATAAATATACTAATAAGATATAGTAGCTAAAGTGCTAAAATTTCCCTATACTTATAATATTAAAAATCTCATATCAAACCTAACTACAAATTGGGAGTTAAAGCGAACACTTAGTCTTCCATTAGAACTTAGGTTTTTTAAGGATATCTGAATTTTAACACTGTTACTAATGTACTTAACTAATTAAAAACATTTCTGAAAATATATATATTATAATGCAGATCTTTTTGCTGATTTTTAAGAGTTCAATTATTGTAACAAGCTATTATAACCACTGGTAGAATTATATAAACTATATAAACTAAATAAACTAAAATCACAGAGTATCTTGAATATTATGTTGTGGCATTATAAAAAGGGGTTTAAATCCAACTCTGCATTAAGTCCTAGTGGATCTAAAGTTTTTAAAGAAAAAATTAATTCAGCTTCAACTTTCAACAGTTTTTTATTTAAATCTCCACCTCTCCAATCACGTTTGATTTTCCTAATCCCCCAGTATTTCAAACCTTTAGGGTTTTGATCATGCATCTCTTTGAAATGTTTTGACAGTAAATGTCCTTCGAACCCATGTTCTATATTTAAAAGATGTTCCCTGATGCGGTCTCTCAACATACGTGAGGTCTCGCCTAAGTACTGTTTCTTACACGGGCATTCTATGAGATACACTACATTTCGATCTGAACATTTTATAAGGTCCCTTATTTTATATTCCTTATTAGTTACTGTTGATTTCACATGTTTTGTTTTACAACTATATTTACATGCTTTGCAGTGTATGCATGGGAAATAGCCCTCTAGTTTGTTCCCCCGTAGGTCTGTATCTATAGTTATACTTCTTTTAGGATTAAAAGTACTGGGTGCAAGTATATTTTTTAGATTTCTTGTTTTTTTAAAAACCATTTGTGGTTTTTCTATAAGAGATTCCCCAATGAAAGGGTCTCTTTGTAATAAATGCCAGTGTTTGTTCAAAATTGTTCGAAGTTTATTATGACTAGTACTGTAATCTGTTATAAATGGTACATCTGTTATGACCTTATTCAATTCTTTGGGGTTTTTTTCTTTCACTATTTTTTCTTTAAGTAGCTCTGATTGGGTTCTTTCTTTTGCTTTATTTTTCGCTGTTTTCACAAGGTTCATATTATATCCCTTATTTCTAAATTTTGTTTCTAAATTTCTTGCTTGTTCCTCAAAATCCTCTAACGTGCTACAATTCTTCCTCACTCTTAAAAATTGGTTCTTTGGTATATTATCTAACCATTTCTTATAATGGCAGCTCTTTTTGTGGATATAGTTGTTTGAATCCACTTGTTTAAAGTGGGTTTTAGTTAATATTTCATTATTAGCAATTCTTATGTCTAAATCTAAAAAATTAATATTTGTTGCACTTATTTCATAGGTGAGATCTATATCAAATCTATTATTTTTAAAATCTTCAATAAAAATCTTTAAAAGTTCCTCGTCCCCCCTCCAAATAATGATAATATCGTCGATGAAACGTTGATAGAGCACCAAATTCGCCTCCCAGTGGGAACCATGTATCAATTCTTCTTCTATAAGTCCCATAAACAAATTCGCATAACTGGGGGCGAATTTGGTGCCCATCGCCGTTCCCTTTGTTTGCATATAAAATTGATTATTAAAACTGAAATAGTTATTTGCTAAAATAAATTTAATACTTTGCAATAAAAAATCTATCTGTTCAATTGGTAATTCTCCTCCTTTTATTAGAAAATGTTCTACAGCTTCCAAACCATAAATGTGTTGTATGTTCGTATATAAAGAGCATACATCACATGTTGCAAATATAAAATTATCGTTCCACTTGATATTCTTTAGTTCTCTTAACAATTCTGTGGAATCCTTTAGATATGAGGGCAGTGTAACTACATAATGTTGTAGGAATTTATCCACAAATTCTGACAAGTTTGATGTTATTGATTGAATTCCAGAAATAATAGGTCTTCCAGGGGGATTTATTAGGGATTTGTGGATTTTGGGTAGGTAATAAAATATTGGGGTTCTAGGAAAGTCTATTTGTAAAAAATTATACTCTTTACCATTAATAATTCCTACATTATGAGCCTTATTTAGTAATATAATTAATTCTTTTTTTAAATTTATTATTGGGTTTAATTTAATTTTTTTTATATGTTTCCTCGTCATCTAATAATCTATTTGCTTCTTTGATATAATCTTCTGTATTTAGTATGACTGTACCACCACCTTTATCCGCTTGTTTTATGGTAATATTGGGGTTGTTTTGTAAATCTTTTAAAATATCATTTTCTTTTTTAGTGAGGTTATAGGTCATTTTGTTTAGATCCATCTCTTCAATGTCTTTTTTAACTGCCTTTTCAAACATTTCAATGTTCCTTCCCTTCTCACTTGTGGGAAAAAATTTTGATTTAGCTTTGAAATCTGTATGATGGAAACCCTTGGCATCATTTGCTAATTCATGTTCAATAGGATTTTTCATAAAGAATCTTTTTAAGGTGATATTTCTGATAAAATTATTTACATTAATTAGCGTGTTAAAATTTGTTCAATTTGTTGGCTGGAGCAAATGTTAATCCTTTCTGAAGTACTTTGTATTGGTCAGTAGTTAGTTCAGTATCACTTAGATTGAAAATTCCTTTTTTATCTACCTCATTCGTTTTTGGTTGACCCTTTCCTCCTCTACCTCTATTTCCTCTCTTTCTCTTTTTTTCGATTTGGCTCTTTCTAAGGAAAGAGACAAAGAGACTAAACAACGAGGTGTTTATTTGACACTGAAAAGTTCACCTACATCAAAAACCGTAGAACAGAGTGGGTTCGAAAAGTACACCGGTAATCCGACCGCTTGATTGGCTATTCGGGCAGACACGTGATACGTGACGAAATCACGTCAGAAGACTACCAACGGCTGCCTGAACGCCAACTGCACGCTGCAGGAGAGCAGGTCGGAGAAAGCGGTCAGAGTGATACACGCTTTCGGATTCTGGTGAGTACTAAACCCCTCTGGCTTTAAAACTATAACGGCTCCAGTGAAACCACCTTCCACACACCCAGACGCCATCACTTGTACTATCTTAAGTGACTTAATTCTTAAAGAAAATACTTAAAAGTAAAACCAAACTGTACTATTTGCATCAAAGGAACAGTGGTGTAGAATACTCACACCTAAGGAACAGTAATGCAGATTACAAATATCCCTTGGACATTGTTAACATATTAAACCGTAGCAGCATCTCCATTTACCTACTATTAACAGAAAATATTGTCTTGTACTTGTACTTTACCATTTTTCCTGTACCTTTTCATCTTTTCTATTAATTGAAAGCTTTTTATATATATTTTAAAAGGTGCACCTTATCTTACCTATGAACTGTATGTATCTTATTACTTAACCTATGAACTGTATGCATATTACGATTTTACTTATATTTTATTAGATGTGTAATAAATTTGTTGAAAGAAAATATTGGTATATATTTGCTAAAAGTTTATAGCAGACCATTCCACATTAGGACATCATTTCTAGTTATTTATTGGTAGAGCCCCTGAGCGCACTCACATCTTTGGGTTTTTTAGTGTATATAATTTGAGTGTGAAATTTGGGATTATCACACCAGTGAGTTGCCAATTCTACCACACAGGGTATACTTGTGTTGTTATGTTATTTTGAACTTTATCCCATACCCTTAATCTTAGTTTATTTTGTTATAATATAGAGTCTAATAATTTTAGCGAAATTGTAAATATAATCTACTTTCTAGAATGGATCTTTTTAAAGTTAGATTAGATCTATTTAATGAAATTGAAAATCTAGAAAACTGTGTAACCCCAACAAACTCACAACCTAAGGGTAACTTTAGAGAATTATGTGATAATTTAGAAAAAACTCTAATCAAGGAAGTGAAACAAAAATTAGAAGTGAGTTTTTTACAGAAATATATTAATTCTAATATAGTACCTAGAGGTTTACGTCTAATGAAAGATTGCACCTTTCAACTCCAGGAACACCTCCAAAAAGAGTGGTTTGAAACACTGAGTGGGGCATCTTTAAACCTAATGAAAATTATTGTGAAATCTAGAAACATTAGTCTAAGAGAATTTGGAGATAAAATAGAAACTCTAAGTAATGATTTAGCACCATGGAGTTCAGATGAAGAATATAAATCAATCCAATCGAATATTATTAATAATTTACAAGAAATGAAGAAAGAAACTCTAGATATTAAATTTAGAAAAATTAATAGAGACATCTCAGATTACAAGGTAGAAGAAAACCCAAATGAAGTGAAAATAGATGACACTAACTTAAATAAACCATCTATACCAGCAGAACAACAATGGAAAATATTTTCCAAAAAGGGTAACAAAAAGAAAAATCAAGAAATAAGTACACCTAAAAAGGGAACAAAAGAGAAAATATATTTTAAGGAACAGAATACCAAACAGCAATATCAAAATACACAACAAAATTATAGATATGCAAATAATTTTCATAGAACTGATAGAAATACACAAAGTGATAGGAATACCATTAAGACCCCCCAAAATTTTAAACCTCATCACATAAAAAACAAAAATGATTTTTATATACCGTATCAAAGAAATGATTATTATAAACCACATAATCAATATAACCACGTAAGTAGCTACAAGGAAGATTGGAGAAATAGAGAAAACAATTGGAGACCACAAGAATCTAATTGGGTAAACTATAATAGATTTGAACCCTTACGAGACCAAAATTGGGAATTAAATAAAACAAACCCTAAACAAGGTACCTCGGTAGCTTTTTTAGAAGAGGACAGAAGACAACTAGAAAGAGCCAAATCGAAAAAAAGAGAAAGAGAGGAAATAGAGGTAGAGGAGGAAAGGGTCAACCAAAAACGAATGAGGTAGATAAAAAAGGAATTTTCAATCTAAGTGATACTGAACTAACTACTGACCAATACAAAGTACTTCAGAAAGGATTAACATTTGCTCCAGCCAACAAATTGAACAAATTTAACACGCTAATTAATGTAAATAATTTTATCAGAAATATCACCTTAAAAAGATTCTTTATGAAAAATCCTATTGAACATGAATTAGCAAATGATGCCAAGGGTTTCCATCATACAGATTTCAAAGCTAAATCAAAATTTTTTCCCACAAGTGAGAAGGGAAGGAACATTGAAATGTTTGAAAAGGCAGTTAAAAAAGACATTGAAGAGATGGATCTAAACAAAATGACCTATAACCTCACTAAAAAAGAAAATGATATTTTAAAAGATTTACAAAACAACCCCAATATTACCATAAAACAAGCGGATAAAGGTGGTGGTACAGTCATACTAAATACAGAAGATTATATCAAAGAAGCAAATAGATTATTAGATGACGAGGAAACATATAAAAAAATTAAATTAAACCCAATAATAAATTTAAAAAAAGAATTAATTATATTACTAAATAAGGCTCATAATGTAGGAATTATTAATGGTAAAGAGTATAATTTTTTACAAATAGACTTTCCTAGAACCCCAATATTTTATTACCTACCCAAAATCCACAAATCTCTAATAAATCCCCCTGGAAGACCTATTATTTCTGGAATTCAATCAATAACATCAAACTTGTCAGAATTTGTGGATAAATTCCTACAACATTATGTAGTTACACTGCCCTCATATCTAAAGGATTCCACAGAATTGTTAAGAGAACTAAAGAATATCAAGTGGAACGATAATTTTATATTTGCAACATGTGATGTATGCTCTTTATATACGAACATACAACACATTTATGGTTTGGAAGCTGTAGAACATTTTCTAATAAAAGGAGGAGAATTACCAATTGAACAGATAGATTTTTTTATTGCAAAGTATTAAATTTATTTTAGCAAATAACTATTTCAGTTTTAATAATCAATTTTATATGCAAACAAAGGGAACGGCGATGGGCACCAAATTCGCCCCCAGTTATGCGAATTTGTTTATGGGACTTATAGAAGAAGAATTGATACATGGTTCCCACTGGGAGGCGAATTTGGTGCTCTATCGTCGTTTCATCGACGATATTATCATTATTTGGAGGGGGGACGAGGAACTTTTAAAGATTTTTATTGAAGATTTTAAAAATAATAGATTTGATATAGATCTCACCTATGAAATAAGTGCAACAAATATTAATTTTTTAGATTTAGACATAAGAATTGCTAATAATGAAATATTAACTAAAACCCACTTTAAACAAGTGGATTCAAACAACTATATCCACAAAAAGAGCTGCCATTATAAGAAATGGTTAGATAATATACCAAAGAACCAATTTTTAAGAGTGAGGAAGAATTGTAGCACGTTAGAGGATTTTGAGGAACAAGCAAGAAATTTAGAAACAAAATTTAGAAATAAGGGATATAATATGAACCTTGTGAAAACAGCGAAAAATAAAGCAAAAGAAAGAACCCAATCAGAGCTACTTAAAGAAAAAATAGTGAAAGAAAAAAACCCCAAAGAATTGAATAAGGTCATAACAGATGTACCATTTATAACAGATTACAGTACTAGTCATAATAAACTTCGAACAATTTTGAACAAACACTGGCATTTATTACAAAGAGACCCTTTCATTGGGGAATCTCTTATAGAAAAACCACAAATGGTTTTTAAAAAAACAAGAAATCTAAAAAATATACTTGCACCCAGTACTTTTAATCCTAAAAGAAGTATAACTATAGATACAGACCTACGGGGGAACAAACTAGAGGGCTATTTCCCATGCATACACTGCAAAGCATGTAAATATAGTTGTAAAACAAAAAATGTGAAATCAACAGTAACTAATAAGGAATATAAAATAAGGGACCTTATAAAATGTTCAGATCGAAATGTAGTGTATCTCATAGAATGCCCGTGTAAGAAACAGTACTTAGGCGAGACCTCACGTATGTTGAGAGACCGCATCAGGGAACATCTTTTAAATATAGAACATGGGTTCGAAGGACATTTACTGTCAAAACATTTCAAAGAGATGCATGATCAAAACCCTAAAGGTTTGAAATACTGGGGGATTAGGAAAATCAAACGTGATTGGAGAGGTGGAGATTTAAATAAAAAACTGTTGAAAGTTGAAGCTGAATTAATTTTTTCTTTAAAAACTTTAGATCCACTAGGACTTAATGCAGAGTTGGATTTAAACCCCTTTTTATAATGCCACAACATAATATTCAAGATACTCTGTGATTTTAGTTTATTTAGTTTATATAGTTTATATAATTCTACCAGTGGTTATAATAGCTTGTTACAATAATTGAACTCTTAAAAATCAGCAAAAAGATCTGCATTATAATATATATATTTTCAGAAATGTTTTTAATTAGTTAAGTACATTAGTAACAGTGTTAAAATTCAGATATCCTTAAAAAACCTAAGTTCTAATGGAAGACTAAGTGTTCGCTTTAACTCCCAATTTGTAGTTAGGTTTGATATGAGATTTTTAATATTATAAGTATAGGGAAATTTTAGCACTTTAGCTACTATATCTTATTAGTATATTTATTGCACTTAAGAGTTGTTTAGCTATTCGATGAAGCAATTTAGAGATCTAACTTTAGATATTCGTTTCAATATTTACAGAAATTTATTATAAATTTATTATTAATTTTTATATTAATTTTTATATTGTCTTCTTCCTTCCCCACCTTTGGTTTTACTTTTTAAAATTTTTTTTTATATTAGAGCTTTTTTCTAACAATATTAATTAAGTATATATATAATATACAAATTGGTGAAAAGATGATTACACTATTATAATGGAGTTTGCGGCTAATAGATACAACCATGTGAAACTATGGAAAACACTAAAAGCAAGTCAAGACACAACTACTGTGACTTTAAATTATTGGGTATAAAAAGGCAAAGAGGAAGTATACAGGCTCATCTTGAAAAAAGCCTCCAGCTGAAACGCGTTGATGTGAAGCAGTCCTGTGTAGCTGGCCAGCTCTTCATGGACAGATTGTGAAGGAACCACTTTGAACCTTTTACCCAGTGAAATATATGGTAACAGTTTACCCAGCCTAAACACCCGTTTTGGATATCAGTGTGAAGGCTAAAAAGGAAAGAGACAAAGAGACTAAACAACGAGGTGTTTATTTGACACTGAAAAGTTCACCTACATCAAAAACCGTAGAACAGAGTGGGTTCGAAAAGTACACCGGTAATCCGACCGCTTGATTGGCTATTCGGGCAGACACGTGATACGTGACGAAATCACGTCAGAAGACTACCAACGGCTGCCTGAACGCCAACTGCACGCTGCAGGAGAGCAGGTCGGAGAAAGCGGTCAGAGTGATACACGCTTTCGGATTCTGGTGAGTACTAAACCCCTCTGGCTTTAAAACTATAACGGCTCCAGTGAAACCACCTTCCACACACCCAGACGCCATCACTTGTACTATCTTAAGTGACTTAATTCTTAAAGAAAATACTTAAAAGTAAAACCAAACTGTACTATTTGCATCAAAGGAACAGTGGTGTAGAATACTCACACCTAAGGAACAGTAATGCAGATTACAAATATCCCTTGGACATTGTTAACATATTAAACCGTAGCAGCATCTCCATTTACCTACTATTAACAGAAAATATTGTCTTGTACTTGTACTTTACCATTTTTCCTGTACCTTTTCATCTTTTCTATTAATTGAAAGCTTTTTATATATATTTTAAAAGGTGCACCTTATCTTACCTATGAACTGTATGTATCTTATTACTTAACCTATGAACTGTATGCATATTACGATTTTACTTATATTTTATTAGATGTGTAATAAATTTGTTGAAAGAAAATATTGGTATATATTTGCTAAAAGTTTATAGCAGACCATTCCACATTAGGACATCATTTCTAGTTATTTATTGGTAGAGCCCCTGAGCGCACTCACATCTTTGGTTTTTTAGTGTATATAATTTGAGTGTGAAATTTGGGATTATCACACCAGTGAGTTGCCAATTCTACCACACAGGGTATACTTGTGTTGTTAAGATATTAAATAGTTATTAACTATTTAATAACTATTGTACCTACTTAAAATAAATACCAAGTTACCTGCAAAATAAATATAAACCCTAAAATAGCTACAATGTATTGTAGCTATCTTAGGGCTTATTTTATAGGTAAGTATTTAGATTTAAATAGGAATATTTTAATTAATAATATTAATATTAAATAGATTTATTTTAATAAGAATTTAGTTAGGGATGTTAGAGATAGACAGGGTTATTATACTTAATATATATATATAATATAATAACGATATTAACTATATTAACCCCAATATAATTAAGGGGGATTAGATTAGGGGTTAATCTATTTAATATAGGTGGCGGCGGTGTAGGGGGATTAGATTAGGGGGTAATACATTTATTATAGGTGGCGGCGGTGTAGGGGATTTAGATTAGATGCAAAAGAGCTGATTACTTTGTGACAATGCCCCGCAAAAAGCCCTTTTAAGGGCTGGCAATAGAGCTGTTACTTTGGGGCAATGTCACGCAAAAGGCCCTTTTAAGGGCTGGTAATAGAGGTGATTATTTTAGGGGGATTAGATTAGGGGTTAATGTATTTAATATAGCTGGCGGCGGTGTAGGGGGATTAGATTAGGGGTTAATACATTTAATATAGCTGGCGGCGGTGTAGGAGCAAACATTAGGGGGTAGTTTAATGTAGCTTGCGGCGGTGTAAGGGGCTCACATTAGGGGGTAGGTAATATAGATGGCGGCGGTGTAAGGGGCTCACATAAGGGGTAGGTAATATAGATGGCGGCGGTGTAGGAGCTCACATTAGGGGGTAATATAGATAAAATAGGTAGCGGCGGTGTAGGGGGCTCACATTAGGGGGTAATATAGATAAAATAGGTAGTGGCGGTGTAGGGGGCTCACATTAGGGGGTAATATAGATAATGTAGGTGGCGGTGGGTCTGGGAGTGGCGGTTTAGGGGTTAATAACTTTATTAGGTGCGGCAGGGTCCGGGAGCGGTGGATAGGGGTTAATACATTTATTATTATTAGGAGAGTGAGGGGGGATAGCAGATAGAGGGTTAGACGTGTCGGGCTATGTTTAGGAGGCGTGTTAGACAGTACGGGTGATTTAATAACTTAGTCAGGTTTTTTATACAGCGGCAGTTTCTAAAAGGCCGTAAGTCACTGGCGACTCCAGAAATTTGTACTTACGTAGATTTCTGGACACCGCTGGTTTGTGAGACTTACGGCACTTTAGCCTCTGACGGCGCCGTATATGGGATAGCTCGAGTTGCGAGCTGAAACTACGGGCGGCACAGGTTTCCACGCTTGCGCCGAAACCTGCGCCATATATCGGATCGCGCCCACAATGTGCATCAGTTTTATTCAAAACTAGAGGCTGTGCAATGTGTGGCTCATCCATCTGAAGGATACTGTACTGATTTGACCAACCTAGGTCATGTCACCTTGAAGCTATCGAATTTCAAAGCCTTTTTAGCACCTATATCAGCTTATTAATAAAATGTGCATTATTTTTTTGCTAAACTAAATGCTGTGCAATGTGTGGCCCATCCCTCAGAAGAATACTACATGGATTTGAACAACCTAGGTCATGTGACCATGAAGCTATTGAGCCATTTTAAGCATCTTTATCAGCTTATTAATAAAATGTTTATCAGTTTCTTGCAACTCTAAAGGCTGTGCAATGTGTGTCCAATTCATCTGAAAGATACAGATTTGATTTGAACTATCTAGGTCATGTGACTTTGAAGCTATTGAATTTCAAAGCCTTTTTAGCACCTATATCAGCTTATTAATAAACTGTGCATCAGTTGTAATCAAAACGAAAGGCTGTGCTATGTGTGGCCCATCCATCTGAAGGATACTGTACTGATTTGAACATCCTAGGTCATGTGATCTTGAAGCTATTGAATTTCAAAGCCTTTTTTAGCACCTATATCAGCTTATTATTGAAATGTGCATTAGTTTTTTGCTAAACTAAAGGCTGTGCAATGTGTGTCCCATCCCTCTAAAGGACCAAATTGCTATTTGACTAACCTAGGTCATGTGACTTTGAAGCTATTGAATTTCAAAGCCTTTTTAGCACCTATATCAGCTTATTAATAAACTGTGCATCAGTTGTAATCAAAATGAAAGGCTGTGCTATGTGTGGCCCATCCATCTGAAGGATACTGTACTGATTTGAACATCCTAGGTCATGTGACCTTGAAGCTATTGAATTTCAAAGCCTTTTTTAGCACCTATATCAGCTTATTAATGAAATGTGCATTAGTTTTTTGCTAAACTAAAGGCTGTGCAATGTGTGTCCCATCCCTCTAAAGGACCAAATTGTTATTTGACTAACCTAGGTCATGTGACTTTGAAGCTATTGAATTTCAAAGCCTTTTTAGCACCTATATCAGCTTATTAATAAACTGTGCATCAGTTGTAATCAAAATGAAAGGCTGTGCTATGTGTGGCCCATCCATCTGAAGGATACTGTACTGATTTGAACATCCTAGGTCATGTGACCTTGAAGCTATTGAATTCCAAAGCCTTTTTTAGCACCTATATCAGCTTATTAATGAAATGTGCATTAGTTTTTTGCTAAACTAAAGGCTGTGCAATGTGTGTCCCATCCCTCTAAAGGACCAAATTGTTATTTGACTAACCTAGGTCATGTGACTTTGAAGCTATTGAATTTCAAAGCCTTTTTATCATCTATATCTGCTTATTAATAAAATGTGTATCAGTTTTTTGCAACTCTAAAAGCTGTGCAATGTGTGGCCCATCCATCTGAAGGATACTGTACTTATTTGCTTAACGTAGGTCATGTGATCTTGAAGCTCTTGAATTTCAAAGCCTTTATAGGGCCTATATCAGCTTGGAAATAAAATGTGCATCAGTTTTTTGTAATTCTAAAGGCTGTGCAATGTGTGTACAATCCCTCTAAAGGACAAAAGTGTTATTTTTTTTTTTTTTTTAATATTTTTTATTGAGGTTATGCGAAACATTACAGCTTACTTTGAGTAACATGTAATAAGTCAAACTGAAGATGGTACAATACAAGTCAATGATTACATTATAAATATACAAGATTCGCAATATAATACATGCTATACAGAATGCTGAGACCTCTTTTTCTTTTTAATATGGACTAAACAAAGTCTGTTCCCTCACCTGATATTATAGGCAACTATTGTGCTTTGAAAAACGTGTGATACATTCTAGAGAGGGGAATTTAAGTTACTGTAACGGTCTTTGCAAGACCTGTAATCTTAGATATACATATATAGTAGTCAGGGTTACAGTATGTTTCCCAATGGGAACAACAGGTAATGTATAGTTATAACTTATGAGATAAAAATTTTTAGGATGCGGTATATGCAAGATTAACCGCTTAATTCGACCTCCAGATCAAGGAGGTATATTAGGCATTAGTGGGGGGGGGGGGGGGAGGTTGTTATTTAGATATAGTATAAGAAACATCTTATGTTCAAGGATAATAATAAGTTTTATGCATGTAGTGAGGGGCAGGACAATTATGGTATGATGCCTCAAAATACTAATGTTGGAATGTTGCAAGACTATTAGTCTATATAGGGAGACTCACGGGGGACCATTTTTGCTGTTGGTGGTGCAGGACCAGCCTGCATTAAGAAACCTGACTAGTATTTTAATGTGCTTGTATAAGGCTGTAAAGTTGTCTTCTGCTCAAACTAGTTATCCCTTAGAGTATATTAAGAAGGCAGGCACAGTAAATAATAACCACAGTCTCATAAACTTTTAGAAAAAAAAAAAATAGGTATGCATCCTGTCGCCTGGGCACGGGCCCTATGCCCATCGGCAGGAGAACATCTAGAGATGTATATACTAGGTAACCATGTCAAAGGGAATAACACAGTAATCTCTATTTATCATAGCAAAGTCAGAGACAATATCAATGGGAGATACAGTAAGGTTTTGTGACTATCTGGCAATAGATGGTATGGGTGCTCTGCATGTAAGTCAGATAGGGTGCATCAGGGCAATACAAGGGCGGTTATAATACAGCTTTACATTTGCCAACTAAATAGTTAGTTAAGCGCCTAGGGAGCCAGTACAGTGAGGGAATTCACTTAACCATATGCAGAATATAATATCAAAAACAGGTTTGCGCAGAATTAGGGCACACAACATAAACAAATGAAACATATGCATGCTAACTAAGAGCTTAAATATATAGTAAGTACAGGAACAATGTGAGTAACATTGGGAGCACACGGCATCTGGCGGAAAAACAAACTATCTGAACCATGAACCTGTGTCAATAAAGGTCTATCTTCACTGTGCTAAATGTTACAAACAAGACAGATAGTGCTATATGCTAGTTCAAAAATAAGTGTTATCTATCCTAAACAAACAGTGTGTAGTTGTACATTTAAAAGCCGATGGAGCTAGATATTAATTCAGGAGCTATTATGAGAAACACTGAAAATAATATGCAAAAAGGATATGAGTGGTGGGTGAATAAATCATAAGTCAGCCTGACAATCTTGTCAACTTGTAATGTCCAGAGTAATATATGACTAAGTGTCCGTCGTGTTAAGGTTTGGTGGGAGAAGGCTGAAGGAAAGTGGTGCAGTCATAAATGTACAAGCTGCAGAGCAGCCACCCAAGGCAGTGAGGGATACGGTATCATTTCTTGCCCTGCACCACTCTTATATGCCGCCACCACATTCCAAGGGCACAGTGTTTTTTACCCTACTCCAGTGCGGGAGGCTGAAGGCAGTCCATGAACTGTTTTCCACAGCTGCGACACATACGTAGGGTGTGATCTAGCTCCGTTTTCTTTAAAGGCTAAGCGCGGCGAATCCCAGTATGCAAGCGAGCTTGTGGGCCAAATTCTGGTTAGAGAGTTCATTGTGCAACCCAATTTCGTGCCCAGACAACTTAGGACACCAGTCGGAGCTTGCTCTGGTTGTTCCCCATGTGGGTGAGCGGGCAGACCGTCGTATAGGGGAGGTAGATCAGAGAGCGTCACATTCAAAATTTCCAAAGTGCTGGCCTCCAGGTGCAGCGTCGGCTTCAATAGCTCACCGACCGCTGCCCTACATGTATAGCTAGGACTCCGCTGAGCAGACTCACCACCCACCCTGGCTGATAGTGTATCTGCGCCCGTCCGTGCTTGAGTAGGAGAGCCAAACGCTTCCTCCATAGAGTTTAAAAGTCTCACATGGTGTGCGTCCAATATGTCAGTTATGGCTGCAATAAATGTGAGCGGTTCCATCTTCCTTCGGGTGCTCGTTATTGTTAAGACACTAGAAGTACGATCTCCTAACTTGAATATTTAACAGAGCTAAATTAGCTAATTAGGCAGTGGAAGATGTGACGCAGCTGGAATTTGCCATTACATAAGGCTCGTTCTGTGTCCATCAGGCGGTGTGCATATCGCTAGGCTGCAGCTTTGAATCAGTCATTCAATGGGTACTTCTGCACAGCTAACAGGTTTAGGCATTCACCCCTTAACATTTCAGCCGATCTATTCGGATTTAGTAGGCAATTTAAGCTCTATTTTAGCAGTCTTTGTATGGAGCTCCTCTTTTAAGCTGCCATCTTCATTGGCGGTTGGCTCCACCGACAAAAGTGTTATTTGACCAACCTAGGTCATGTGACCTTGAAGCTATTGAATTTCTAAGCCTTTTTAGCACCTATATCTGCTTATTTATAAAATGTGTATCAGTTTTTTGCAACTCTAAAGGCTGTGCAATGTGTGGCCCATCCTTCAGAAGAATACTACATTGATTTGACCAACGTAAGTCATGTGACCACAAAGCTAATTAATTTCAAAGCCTTTTTATCACCCATATCAGCTTATTAATAAAATGTACATCAGTTTTTTGTAATTTTAAAGGCTGTGCAATGTGTGTCCCATCCATCTAAAAAATACAGATTTGATTTGAACTATCTAGGTCATGTGACTTTGAAGCTATTGAATTTCAAAGCCTTTTTAGCACCTATATTAGCTTATTAATAAAATGTGTATCAGTTTTATGTAATTCTAAAGGCTGTGCAATGTGTGTCCAATCCATCTGAAGGATACAATTTTGATTTGAACTATCCAGGTCATGTGATTTTGAAGCTATTGAATTTCAAAGCCTTTTTAGCGCCTATATCTGCTTATTAATAAAATGTGTATCAGTTTTTTGCAACTCTAAAAGCTGTGCAATATGTGGCCCATCCATCTGAAGGATACTGTACTGATTTGACTAACGTAGGTCATGTGACCTTGAAGCTCTTAAATTTCAAAGCCTTTATAGGCCTATATCAGTTTATTATTAAAATGTGCATTCATTTGTTGCTAAACTAAAGGCTGTGCAATGTGTGGCCCATCCCTCTAAAGGAACAAATTGTTATTTGACTAACCTAAGTCATGTGACTTTGAAGCTATTGAATTTCAAAGCCTTTTTAGCACTTATATCAGCTGATTAATAAAATGTGCATCAGTTGTAATCAAAACTAAAGGCTGTGCAATGTGTGTCCAATTTATCTGAAGGATACAATTTTGATTAGAAGTATCTAGGTCATGTGACTTTGAAGCTATTGAATTTCAAAGCCTTTTTAGCACCTATATCAGCTTATTAATAAAATATGCATCAGTTGTAATCAAAACTAAAGGCTGTGCAATGTGTGGCCCATCCATCTGAAGGATACTGTACTGATTTGAACATCATAGGTCATGTGACCTTGAAGCTATTGAATTTCAAAGCCTTTTTAGCACCTATATCTGCTTATTAATAAAATGTGCATCAGTTTTTTGTAATACTAAAGGCTGTGCAATGTGTGTCCCATCCATCTGAAAGATACAGATTTGATTTGAACTATCTAGGTCATGGGACTTTGAAGCTATTGAATTTCAAAGCCTTTTTAGCACCTATATCAGCTTATTAATAAAATGTGCATCAGTTGTAATCAAAACTAAAGGCTGTGCAATGTGTGGCCCATCCATCTGAAGGATACAATTTTGATTAGAAGTATTTAGGTCATGTGACTTTGAAGCTATTGGATTTCAAAGCCTTTTTAGCACCTATATCAGCTTATTAATAAAATGTGCATCATTTTTTTATAAACTAAATGCTGTGCAATGTGTGGCCAGCTCTCTAAAACATACTACATTAATTTGAAGTTTCTAGGTCATGTGATCAGGGAGCTTTTGAATTTATAAACTGTGCTCAAAAATGTAGTGATGCGCTTTGTTGACGATCCCTTGCAACTTCCATTGACTGTGCACATATTGTACACAACCTTGAGAATAAAATATGGTGCCATTGTTTATTTTTTGTGGGAGTCAGGAAAACAAGACCTGTGCAGTGTTGTACACTATTTTTCTTTCGAAACTAGACTAACACAAGGTTTCTAGCTGTTATCGTTGAGGTGCTATTGAGCTTTTAATGTTTGAAAATCTGTCAAATATCGAACATCAAACCAACTTTACCACGGTCTGTATTGCGTCATGTACCATGGGGCCATATCCCAGAGTTGTTTAAAAAACAGAAAACATTTGTAGGATTTATTAGTTTTTGGACAGCCTATTTGGAGGTTTTCTGATGTAAAATATTATGAGCACATTTTCAACTAAACAGTGACCAGATTAATATAACAAACATAATAAACACTGCTTTCTGGGGATCTCATTTACCGGACTGTCATAATTTGGGGGAAATAAATGTTTAGTGATTCTCTTGCCTTTATCTAGTTGCACATACATTCTACTTGAGGGTATAACGCTCCTAAACAATGTTAAGTTGAAATAGAAAAAAATAAATGTTTACCTACAATAACAATACACAAATACGTCTAAAAACATTGTATTTCTCACCTCGTTACTACACAACCCAGAGTTCTCTGTGACCGAGCTAAGAACCCATTCCTTACATACTGACCCCTCTCCTGATGTGACGGTTCACCACCTCTCTGATAAAGATCATCTACACTCTCAGGCAAAACTACAAGAATTAAACTATGACTGGGCCCATAACTGGTTTAATTATAGGAGATTGCATCATTATATCACTTCACATAAACATTATTACAATATGCTCAGACCTATGACTAAGTTGGAGACAATATTGTCATCCCCTATCTCCTTAAATCACACCCTGTCCAAAATATACTCTATACTATCCCATCCTCCCCCTGGCAACTTACCCGGAACTATTGAGTCCTGGAAGAGGGAACTAGGAGTCATCATCCTACCTCAAACAGCAACCTCTATTTTCATAAACACCAAATCTTCTTCATCCTCAGCAGCTCTGCTGGAGATGAACTATAAAATCCTCCATAACTGGTACCTCACCCCCAGACGTTTGCATAAATTATACCCCACAACAAGTAACCGTTGCTGGCGCTGCGGCCACGTTGGCAGTGGCATGGGCCACATGTGGTGGTGGTGCAACAGCATAAACTCATATTGGAGAGCACTCATAGGGGAAATTGAAAAAATCTTCCAGTTTACATTACCATTAGACCCGCTAGTATTTCTCTTAAACAAACATATTAAGCTCCCCTCTAGAGCCCACAGCATCTTGTTTCGCATACTTACAAATAGCGCCAAATCCCTCATCGCTAAATCCTGGAAATCACAGGATCCACCAAATGTAATACTATGGAGACTCAAAGTCACTGACCTTATAGAATTGGAAGAGTATAGATCATTTAGGCTAGATTCCAGAGACATATTTCTCATTGTCCAAGATATGTGGACACAATATACGAAAACAGTAACATCAGCCAGTGAATTACCCCTGCAAACGTAGTTATTTCCCTGTGAATATATTAATTCTCATAGTGTTACCCATATAGGAGATTACCTACCCCTTTTTACTACTTCAGCTGGTACATCTCAACTCAATCCAATTTAACTCAATTGTATTGCATTTTATCTTACTTGAATTCTCTCATTTTCTCTATGTTTCCCCCTCCCCTCTCTCTGGCCGATAAGGCCACTCCCTGTTTAGTTTAAAATTATTCTTTTAACCATTAAGTGATTGATTAATGTTGTTAAATGGAAACGGTCATTATGTAACATTCAAGTATGTTGTATTTTTTATATCTTGACTAATCCTTGTTCTATGTTTGCTAAACTATTTCAATAAAAAAGAACTTGGAATAAAAACATTGTATTTCATGGGTAAAACCGCTGTTTGACTCTGATAAACATTTCAGAGACAGGTGAGCCCCAAATAAAATACCAAGGCTCCAAAGTTAAACAAAAACAAAGTGTGGTGTAGATGATTTTGCTAAGTTTCAGGGGGCCCAGTGTACCCACATTCAAATGCTATGCCAGCTAGTGGAGATCTGTACTCTAATAATGTAACGTTCCGTAAAATGTAAAAAAAAGTTGACATTGCAACAATGAGCGCTCCCTGCCCGCCATTACTAATGGTCTCCGTGGCAACCTCCACACATGCTCGCCTCTGCGTCAGTGTCTGAGTCTGCAGCCCGACATTTATGTTTTCGAGTAACTCTGTCTGTGACTCGCTACTGCAGCTACTCCCACTCTCCTGCCTCCTCATGCTTATTCATATTCCCTCTGTAAAGCAGGGTCTCCGTGCTCGTGCATGATTAACAGCCCCTCCACCGCCTCTGGACTATCTCCACAGCTTCTTCTGCTTATCCTATGCAGCTTTTTACGCGCGTCCTGCTTACAGAAGGAATATGAATATTTATGAGGAGGAAAGAGAGTGGAAGTAGCTGTGGGGGAGGCGGAGCTCTGGATGTTGCCGTGCAGTAGAAACAGCTTGCATAGGTGAACTGAACATTTCTACAACACCGGGTCTGGTACACTACTAGCCTGCAGCAGGGCTAAAGGTGAGGAAAATCCACCTGCCCGGTGCCCAAAACTGTATGTCCTGGGCGTCGGCTGATATTTGTAGTGTATGTCATTGCTTGTCTTCTGAGTTCACCTCAAGAACGTGTTCATTGCTGAAATTAATTTCCATAACCTTAACCATTTGGCTGCCAGACACAACATCGGCAGCCAAATGGTTAAGGTTATGGAAATTAATATCCACAATGAACACGTTCTTGAGGTGAACTCAGAAGACAAGCAATGACATACACTACATTTCATTATCATTCCCACAAGAACTAACAATACACGATAATGGTAAAATAATCAGCCTTATTACACTCACACATCAAGGGCCTCCTAAACATGAAAAGAAGCTAGCGCTGCGCACATATTCACAACAAATATTTACAGCCTGGGCGCAGGCTTCAGTAGAGAGGGAGGACCGGCTCAGTTTTAAGCACTGCTTTGAATAATTTGCTGCCTGAGAGAGCAACTTGATAATCAACAAATTTGACACAACACTGGGATGTCTGTGCTATGAGGCTGTGAATAAGTGTATCCCTCAAGTAACTGTCGCTCTCTCAGGCAGCAAATTATTCAAAGCAGTGCTTAAAACTGAGCCGGTCCCCCCTCTCTACTGAAGCCTGCGTCCAGGCTGTAAACATTTGTTGTGAATGTGCGCACAGCGCTAGCTTCTTTTCATGTTCTTTTCTCACCACACTACCGTGAAAGCTTATACCCCTTCTGCTTGCCCATTGCCCTAAAAACATGCCCTGCGCCCACAACTGCATGTCCTGGGCGATATGAATTGCGCATCCCTGGCTGCACTTACCTCTCAGTCAGAGGAACAGAAGCCGTTCTGGCGGCTAAAAGTAACAAATTAAGATATAGCAGCATCTAAAAAAAGTATCAATTTCATGAGCATCAGCCATTAGCCAATAATTTTAAAGTAAAAATGTGCCGGTTGCACTGCAGAGAAATAAAAAAAATCCTGTTGAAGAAAATTCTGTGCTTAACAGAACTGGCCATTCTTTCTGCAAGCAGGCTCCACTTTCTGCGATATTATCGCAGATCGCACTATGTTCTGCCTTGGGGTTTCTGATATTTACCTAACATTAACTAAAGTTATACTTGTTACCAGAAGTTAATTATATCTGTCTCTATGTTCATTCCTAGAGTTTGTCTAGTTTCCAGAACATATATCCAGTAAGCCTCCTTTTTATGAAGTATACGCAACCTGTCACTACCTCTGGGGCATTTGTGTATCTGGTCAATGACCATCCACGAGACTGTACTCATGTCTTGATTATGTACGTCAACAAAATGTTTAGAAGCTCCCGTGGCATGGCTACCATGTTCTATGTCATTTATATGTGCCCTAATCCTCTCTCTAATCTCCCTAGAGGTACAGCCAACATATTGTTTTTTACATAACGAACATGTGATCACATAAATCACATAGTCGGATTTACAATAAGTGCAATGATAGTGAGAAAATAGCTTCTGTGTCACTTGTGACTGGAATATTTTTCCAACCATCACATAGCCACATGCCTTACAGGAGCTTCTACCGCATCTAAAATGACCCTTGGTTGTTAACCAGCTACTTTTTTGGGTCGGTTTCTTCAGCATAGAGGGTGAAACCATGTTTCCAATGATAACATTCCTACAGGGTACACAGCAACAACCTTTTTTGACTTCATCTTTAAGGTCATCATCGGCTAGCAAAATTGGAAGATTTTTCCTTACTATATTACAGATTGAATAATTTGGGTACTATAGGTAGTTATAAAGGTAGGCTTATCATCTTGTGTCTGCCTTTTCAGTATATCATCCAGTAGGGTAGACCTCAATCTTAGTTTTACTTCCTTAAAGGCTTTTTGGATGGTTCCTGGATCATAGCCTCTATCCAGGAGTCTCAACCTCAGCCTTTTACTCTCATGTAGAAAGCTGTCATCATTTGAGCAGTTCCTTCTCAACCATAGGAATTGACTATTGTCTATGCCATAACTTGTATATTTTGGGTGACAGCATGCAAGAGTGCATTCCTAGTGATCGGTTTTCTATAAAGTGAAGTCTCAATTTTCCCTGTCACAGGATTACCTGTCAGTTACATCTAGGTATGGTATTCTGTACTTGTTAAAGGATAAGGTTGTCATGGATACCGGGCTACAAAGGTTAAACCCCTACCCCCCTACAAACTCACCCCTGTTTCTCAGTGGTTTTGGGCTCCTCAGAGCAACCCCAATCTCTGGAAGCTTTTGTTTGCTTGTTTTGTGTTCCAAACTTGTTAAGAGAAGAGCTGGTGAATGACCGGGAAAACCCTCCTAGGCTGGCCGGGCTCCTGGAACTCCTGGCCGCCGCCTCACAACGGACACCAGGCCTACCCCTCTCAGGCTGGTCGGGCTCCTGGAACTCCCGGTCGGCCACAGAACAGCAGGACACCCACTAACTTTACCCCTGGTCGCTCCAGCAACCATGTGCCACAGAGCTCCGCTCTTTTGGGGATTAGTAGCCCCTAGGGAGGACAAGAGGTGGGGGAATTACCGGAGGGGAGCTCCTTTGGGAACCAGGGTTTTTAGACACCCCTACCCCCATAACTTCATGGGCTGTATCTCTGGTCCCCAGTGACAAATCAGACTGATTTTTGGACTGTGGCATCTGGGGACAGAGAAACCGCCACCCCTGTGTCCTGGAATTCTGTGGGACTGTGGCTGCTATGGAGGTGCCGTCTATCTGGAGGGGTGGGAATGGCAGGAAAATTGTGGGATTATCCAGTATCTTATCAAGATGAGCTTTGTGTATAAAAGGAGTGTGTGTTTTCAATAAAATCAGTTCCTGTTTCACCTGAATGCTAGTATGTCTAGTTATTTGGGTGGGCTCCTGCTAAAATCACTTTCCTGGGCTACAGGCAGAGGAAGGACCCTCTGGCAAAGCTACCTAGTCTGGGTAGCCGGAGTCTGCCACAGGGTGGGACCCTGAGTACTGGAGCTGTCAGGCATCAGGGGTGGCTACAGCCTGTGGTCACTTGCCAGCTATATAGCTGCAGTCGGCAGGGAGGAAGCAGGACCTGTTTGGCGGAGCTACCAAGTCGGGGTAGCTGGGGTAGCTGTCACATTGGTGGGATCTGCTTCTTCCACACTTTCCAACAGGACATGCTGGAACAGAGGGATCTGATCCGCCGGGACCTGGTGGGAGGCTCTTTAACTTAAGGTCCTCCCCACAAATGACATGAGTTTCCGGGTTTGGCAGACCATGAGAGTGCCTTTCCTGGGAAAACATCTGAAGAAGGAATGACTATCTGTTCTACAAGAGATGTGGGTGGAGGACGGCTATTGGGTCCTCCAATGGCTCGTTATGCAAGCACAGCCATGGTTGGAGGATAGCTCCCCCACAGAGGGCTTTGGCTTCGGCGGCCCTGTATTGCTATTTACAAAAAGGACAGAGGACCCACAGTTTGGGAGCAAGACAGACCAGGGTCTGGAGGATATCTCTGGGCTCTAAGAGGAACTGCTGGATCTCTTGGAGGAATCATGGCTACTAGATGATCTGGATTTTATAATTGACCAGGAAGAGGCACTGGTCAAGGAATACAAGAGGCTGCTAGATCTCGTTAAGCAGCGTGCCAAGGGTATACACATCTGGGGTACAGCCCTCTGGGATTCATGGAGCTCGACCGTGGAGGAGTGGCAACAAAGAAAAAGGGAACCAGGGCTGTTGGATCCCGATCAGCAGTCTGGCTCCGAGCTTATGGTCTTGGACCAGGGGGCCACCCTAGCAGAAGCACTGGCAACAGGGCAGAGAGCCACTGGCCTCTGCCAAGCCCTGGCAGCATCTCTGGTAAACCAGGCAGAGGAGGTAGTCGTCTTCCCTCCCATTACACAGAACCCCTTGCTGTCGATAACTCTCCCCAGTGGCAGAACCCCTTCCCGGGAGTGGAGACAGTTGTCCTCCCTCCCTGTAAGCAGAACCCCTTCCTGGGAGAGGAGACAGTCGTTCTCTCTCCCCAGCAGCAGAGCCAGGAGCCTGCGGAGGACACAGTCAGTCTCTCTCCACAGCGGCAGAGCCAGGAGCCTGGAGAGGAGACAGTCGGTCTCTCTCCCCAGTCGCAGAGCCATCCCCTGGGAGCAAAGGTAGTCAACCTCCCTCCCCGTAAGCAGAACCCCTTGCAGGAAGATACGGATGTCAATAACTCTCCCCAGCAGAAGAACCCCTTCCCGGGAGAGGAGACAGTCGGTCTCTCTCCCCAGCGGCAGAGCCAGGAGCAGGGAGAGGAGACAGTCGGTCTCTCTCCCAAGCGGCAGAGCCATCCCCTGGGGGCAGAGGTAGTCTTCCTCCCTCCCCTTACACAGAACCCCTTCTTGGGAGAGGAGACATTCTGTCTCTCTCCCCAGCGGCAGAGCCAGGAGCAGGGAGAGGAGACAGTTGGTCTCTCTCCCCAGCTCTCTCATCCCTCCTCCCATCTCTTACACAGAACCCCTTGCAGGGAGAGGGGGGTATCAATATCTCTCCCCAGTGGCTGAATCCCTTAATGGGAGAGGAGACAGTTGATCTCTCTCCCCAGTGGCAGAACCCCGTACAGGGAGCAGAGAAAGCCAGTCTCCCTCCCCAGTGGCAACACAGTTTCTCAGGGAGCGGAGGTAGTCAGCCTCCCTCCCCATAAGAAGATCCCCTTCCCAGGAGGAGAGACAGCCCGTCTCTCTCCCCAGTAGCTGGGCATGATCTCTACCCTTTTTGTGCCCAGGAGAATTTCTCGCCGGGGCAGGCGTTGCATTGGGCAAGGAGGATAAATGCTTATGCAGTTGGTGCCACATGTTTGGGCACATGAGCTTTGCCTGCCCCACCAAGGAACAACCTCACCCTCCGGTCTGGGGTGGGAATACAGCTGGGAAACCAGCACTGGCTTTGTTTGTGGGTGGGTCAGCCGGTACTCAACAGAGTGTCACATAGGGAGGCAGTAAAACCATGGAACTTAAAGACACTGGAACTTGTTGGAGAGCAACTGTTTGGGCCTTAGCAAACTTGTTTGATACTTTGCATCATGTGACTATCCCTGTGCACAGGACACAGTGGATAAATGCCAGGGTGCCTCAAGCACAGGGGAGATGGGATAACCTTCTCTATCATCCGAGTAGTGGAGGGCCACCTTCTGGACAGCCCCAGGCCGACCCGTTAAGGATCTAGCCGGGCCTGCCAAACTGGAAGGGGGGAGTTCGGCAGACCTGGGCTGCAAGAGTTAAACCCCTACTCCCCTACAAGCTCACCCCTGTTGTTTCTCAGTGGTTTTGGGCTCCTCAGAGCAACCACAATCTCTGGAAGCTTTTGTTTGCTTGTGCCACAAAGCTCCTCTCTTTTGGGGATTAGTAGCCCCTAGGGAGGACAAGAGGTGGGGGAAATACTGGAGGGGAGCTCATTTGGGAACCAGGGTGGGCTCCTGCTAAAATCACTTTTCTGGGCTACATAGCAGCCTGTTCCAGGCAGAGGAAGTACCCTCTGGCAGAGCTACCTAGTCTGGGTAGCCACAGGCCCGGGACTTGCCTTAGGGAACCCCAACATTGGGGCACAAATTTGGAAAAAGCAGTGATTTATTTTATTTTTTGTATAAAATTTAACATTTTATCAGTGGCGGAACTTCCAGGATCCAAAAGGTTGCATAAACCATTTGCCACCACTGGACTCTGGAGATCCACCACTTAGGACTCCCAGCAGGCTGCCAGCAGCACAGTTTCCCTCTTAGGTGTCACAGTACTGTCAGTGCCGGTATAAGCTCCTCCTCCTCCATCCAGTCCCTAACGCGCGTGGCGCTCACGGTCACGGTGATTACCCACCACTTATCCGTAGCCTAGGCTCTTCCACCCCGGCCGGCACAGTGACAAAGCAGAAAGTCTGTGTGTCTTCAAAGTCAGCAGTCCGGTTATTGGGGACTAAGTTCAAGATAGCGTGGTGGCGTGTGTCACCCCGCTCTGGCGCTCCTCAATCCTTCCTTGGCGGGCACTCTCCTCTGTGACTGTGAGTACCGGGTTGTTAGGGTGGGAACTGGCCTGGCTGCATGTGTGCCATATGATTATTTATCCCTGGACCCTGGAATTAACTATAAACTTTATTTGCAGATATGTATCATACACCTCCATGTACAGTAACAACAGAGAACAGTAAAATTATCATGTGTGCATTATCACTACAATTTATATTTTTATTACATAAATAAATCACAATATAAATGATAAAAAGCCAACTATATATATAATACATATAAATATACATATTAAAAAAAAATCTTGTGTTAAAGGGACAGTCTACACCTATACAAACATTCACCCATACCTTAGATCCATTGCAGATTTTCATAGCGCACCCCTTCAACCCTAATGAGTCAGCGACACAACTGAAGTTATTTGAAATCAAAAGTTAGATTTAGACAGTTAGAAATGGCCGCCCAGCTCCGCCTATGAACGACATCATACACTGTGTTAATGTCAATGGTCCAATCAAAAGTTGATCACTT